>NC_052942.1:26413718-26646218 GCF_013358895.1 Oreochromis aureus | reverse complement strand
ATCATCTCACGTTAAGCCCCTCTCCTCCCTCCTCCTCACAGTTTCTTATGATTGGCTGTTCTTTGCAAACAGATGGTTTCCAGGTTGAACCTGTCAAGTGAGAGGGACTTCTGGGCTCACAGCCAGAGCTGTATGAGAGGATCATGTTGAGGATATCTGCTCTCAATGACATCATACAGAGCCTACAGCAGGAGTGTCAAAGTTCCTGTTTTTCACTCCTGTCTACAAAATGTTTTTAAACAATGAGTCAAAAAAGAAAAATAAATTTTCTGTGAATTTTACAGAAACTTTTAATTGTATAATTACAGTCCAGTCTAGGCAATGAACAACACCTTTATTCCTTACATTAAAGATTTCTTTCATTAACCACAGCAGTGTCTCTTTATCGTGTGGAAAAACTGAGACAAACCGCAATTTTGAATTTGCAATTCTATTTCTTATATTAAGATATCTTCTCGTGGATTAAATGTGTGGTTAAACGTCTTTTGTGTATGTGACTTATATGTGATTACAGCATTATAGGCACCATTTGACTACAATTTAAGCTCTGCCATCAAAGTGGTGCTGTTTTTCTAACCTTTGCAAAAGCAAGAACAGGCTGTTTCCCATGCCATCTCTGTTTTACACCATGTGAAATTTCTGATATTATTTAGAAATTTTTTTTTGGCCAATTAATAGAAATAATCCATCAAATAACTGAGAAAGAAAGCAAATGTAAGCTGCAGCCTTAATTTAGAAGTAAAAAAAGATCCTGTCAATTGACAAAATTCAGCATTGAGCTGCATTTTTCCCTACAGCCTGCATGTGAGTAAATCCCTGCAGAGCTTTTCTGTCCTCCACACTCTCTCCTGACTTCGGAGAGTTTGTCCTTCTGCTGCAGGCTTCAGCATCTCTTGGCTGAATTCTCCCTCTGCCTCTGTGCCACTCCCTATCAGCACAAGGATGCTTCCTATCCTCCTCTTCATCGCTTTTCTTATCTCTTTCCTTGCTTCACTCTTGTTGTTCCTCCCGCCCCATCTGTTCCCAGATGGATCTGTTTTACGCTGCACTGCAGTAGGCCTATAGCGAGGATCCAGGCTGAATGAGTCACCCACTTGCAATCTGCTGCCCTAAAGCCCTGCAGGCGTCAATCACATCCAAGGACCCTGCTGCTATCCCCAGGCTCGCATGGGAGTCCGTCCACGGGTGTTCACATTTTGTCACTGCATACTTTTCCAGAACCAAGAGATGATACTTGAAACATATACACGCACAGTGTTACATGCTAAAGAATTTGCCTTTCACCCACAAACTAAAATGAACTGCCCAGTTATTGAAGAAGCATAAATCAGAGTGGCACGTGCGTAGCTGTTATATTAGCATTCAGCACACACGCTGGGAAATCTCCTGTAGAACCAGGCCTCACTTGGTCTCAGAGAGCTTTGCCAGCCTGGCTTGGCGGAAGGCCGCTCGGTCCCTCATCTCCAAGACACAGTCTCTCACCATCTCTGCAAACATGGAAGGCCAGAGCTTGTGTAAAGCCTCGCCCTTCAGGTTGGTGTCTATTGCACTTTGGACCAACTCCTGTAGGTACTGCTCTACCATAGTAGCACGCTCTGATGACTCCACAGTGCCCTCCTGTGAAAGGAAAGAGAGCTCATTGTCATTGATTCTGTTTTTCTATGGCATGGGAACATGTGAAACCACTGAGATTGTCTATTTTCTCTATGAACTGCTCACAATGGGCTGAAAAATATAATAAGTACACAAACTTCAGATAATAATACACAGACAGTAATAATCCTACATGTCTTTATTAAACACACCCATAATACAATCACAGTGCAAAAGTGAAACCTTAGATTCTTAGTTCACAAGGAAAATTTGCACTATTTGGATCGGATAAATTCTAATGATTCCTGGTGCAAAAAGCTTTCTTGACTCTTTCTACTGCTGCAACACCCAACATCTACTAAGCTTTGTTTCAAGGACAGTTAACCACATATTATCCAGTAAGACATGCTAATAAAAGATGGGAAATCTAGAAAGACAAAGCAGCTTATAAATGACAAAAAAAGTTGTTTTGTTTTTTCCTTTAAAGTTATCAAAATTTACCTGGCCTTATGCGAAAAAAGCTATTGCTCAAAAAACTGGCTCAAAAAAACAAATTCAAAAACATATTTAAGGTTTTGTAGTGCCTGAGTCACAGTCCACACTTAAATCCTATTGACACGCTTTGACATGAACTTAAACAGGCCACTCATGCTTGAAAACCCTTCAGTGTGGTTGAATTGAAACAATTCTGCAAAGAAGAGCTGGCAAAGATTCCTCCACAGTTTGTTTGTTTTTTCACATGGAGGTAGGTAGGTTTGGATAACTTTTTTTCCCCTCAATAAATGAAATCATCTCTTAAAAGTGCACTTTATATTTTCTGGAATTATCTTTGTCTAACATTAAAATGTGCCTAATGATCTGAAACATGTAATTGTAACAAATTTTCAAAAAAGGAAAAAATCACTGGGAGGGCAAATTCTTTTTCACAGCACTGTGGTTGAGCAGACAACTAATATGCTGAAGGCTATGCTTCTCCCTGCTGTGCCCTGTGTTTGAGTCTACTTAAGAGTATTTCCTGCAAGTCGCTCTCACTCTCTCTCTCATTTTACGGTCACCCTACACTGTGTGTAATAAAGATCTTTCTTCATTGAGCATGCCATGCTTCACTGTTGGAGATGTTAGATGATAGTTTACTCCCATTCCTCTATTCCACTAAGCTGTTTCTTGAGTCAACATTCAAATGATTTCCATACTTATTTAAACATACGTATAGACTGTGAACAGAACAACATAATTTGCATGTTTGTGTTACAAATTATAATACACTTGGTTTGTTCATTTTTCTATCTTATAAATACATTTGTTTTTCAAACAGAAATGATAGGAGTGTCTTAGATTAGTGGAAACAGAGGTCTTACATATTGCAGTACACTTTTGTTAAACATACTACTAAATTATAAAGTCAATGCTGGTGTTGATTTTATAATGAGATTGGGTAAAAAGCCTTTATCTAACTTTAAAAGAGAGGTGAAAGAAGTGACCTGAACATGGGGCAGAAAAGCAAGAGTACTGTCATGCCAAAACAGGTACTGGTGCCTGACAAACATGTCAGATGCTCCACTCTGTCCTCAGTAAATGGAGGTTAAATTGCACCCAAATAAAGCAGGATGAAACTGCATTAGTGCAAGTGCCGGTTACTAAGAGGATACAGTAGCTAGAGGCTTAGGCTTCTCCAATGTGCTGTTATCCCAAGTTCACTGTATTTATTGTTGTTAAATTTAAGAGAATATAGAGATTTGAGTAATATTAAGTAATCCCAAGTGTAACCATGTTAACTGTATCTGGTTGAGGAAAGTAATTTTAAGATTTCAGAAATTGCTGTTTTTTCTTCAGCTTATAATGTGTGTTTTATAAGCTATGCCATCCAATGCAAAGTTTCTGGAAACACTGGTGGTATTAGTTGCACTTGTTAGTGAAACCTTTAGCAATGATGATGATAAAACAGCATGCACAATATCTTTCATTGGTCTAATAGTTCTATGGAGATATTGCAGTGAAGAACAACTTTCAGTCCATCTCACCCGTACTGCTCACTCCTGCTTTATCTGACTTAATCAATGCCATAACTGTTGTAACAGAGGCCTGCTTTGTTCTCTGAATATAAATGACTGCAGATCAAGATAACAAGTTTCACAGTACAGTAGTCCCACATGAATTAGAAAGGACTGATGTCAAATATTGATTCCTGTTCGATGGTGCATTAATGACCTGTGTGTTATTTTTATGAATGACACCAGAAGCTGACTCCTGCTCAAGTCATTGTTTGTATTTTCTCTTAACCTTCTTTTGAAGATGAAGTACAGTCAGCACTATAAATAAGAACTAACCTCAGGGCTCTCTGCACTGCAGTCTCTGCTTGGGTAGTTGAACAACGCTCTGCTCAGGCCTTCTCCCAGGAGTTTCCCATTATCACGCAGCTCCTCTGGACTGAGTCTTGCCCGCCGGCCACGCCCCTCCAACAGGAACTGCAACTGCCGCTTCCTTCAGGGTGAAGAAAGACAAGAAAGAAGAGTAAGTCAGATATAGACTGAAAAAACACAAAGACACCTGGGGAGAAACAGTGGCTGCAAGTGAGTGGCACCACTATAATAAAGGCATGTTTTTGTATCCATCAAATGGCACTATCTCAACTTAATAGTGTGAAAACAGTTTCTTGAGAAATAAGGGAAAGGGCTCATTTGAGAAGTTGTTAGAAATGACAGCATTTAAACAAACACTGACAGTTCAGAAAGGTCAGCAACACTCAGATACTTTGAACAAAAAAACACTATAATGGATTAAATCCAAGCAAACAGGCAAACAATATGTAAAATGTTAATAGTCTTTTGAACTATTTCCATAAATATTTTAATGTCTTTAACACAGAGAAGTACAATACACTTATTAAAGCAGTACAGCACTCTAACATAAACTACATCAAATGTTGCTGTCTATCAAAAGGAAATGTCATGTGATACACTACTGCACCAACATGTACCACAGGTCAGTGCCAGGATGCTGAAACTGTCTTTTCAGAGGAAGCTGGAGGCAAACTTTCCTTTTAAGATAAGACAGTTTGTAGAGTGTGTGAATGTATGTGTATGCCAAAACATATCAGTGTATGTCATTCACAGATAATGACTAAAACAATAATACAGATGTCTGGAAGTTAGATCTGATGAAAAAAAAAAAAAAACTTGAAACAACACCTTGGGTTTGATATATGATCCCACAGTTTCGGCCTGAATTTTACAAACACAATGCAGATGGCATCTGTTTAATGCTGAGGAATTTAGTTGTATTTTGTCCATCAGAGACCTTAAGCAATATAGCAAGCATGCCCAGTTACAGAGTTAGTTTCCCTTTGATGTCTTCCCCTACAGAGGAAATTTGTTAAGTACAGGAAGTGAGCTTACTAAAGAAGAAAGGTCAAGAAATCAACTCAGACTGAAGTTAAAGAACCCTGACGGGTGTGGGTGGGTCAGGTAACTTAACTTAACTTACTTAACTTAACTGATTAAAGGTAGATAGATAAATAAATGGGCCATTCTCTCTCTCAGCTTGTTCACAGTGCATCAGTTCTTTATTACTATACTTTATACTTTATTATACATATACTTTATTACGATATATCTTTATTACTTATCCAGATAAATGACATTATAACTCTCCTTTTCAAGAAATGGCCACAAGGATATTACAACCATTATAAACGCATACAAACACAAATACAACTGTCACACACTACAAATGAGTGAAAATGAAGAGTTGTTGAAAGCAGAGAATACACACTACACATCTTGCACATGTAACTTTATACTGAGAGGAAGTATGAAATATGCTTAATGCAGGTATAACACATGCTATATGAGCAGGAGAAGCAAGGGACAGAGAGAGGACATTAGCATTTTATAAATGATTTTATAAATGAAAAAAAATTTATTATTGATTGGTGATAGCAATCTCTGTTCTGGTCCATTAAAGGACTATTCACATCTATTACAGGAAAGACAAGAAGCACAGATTTTGTATGAAATTAAGGCAATTAAATGATCAGCTAAGTAAGCGATGACTATAGACTGACTCAATGCCAAATTTTAGAGGAGCTCGTGTGCACAGAAAAATCAGATAGCTAATATATGCAATATAAACAGCATCACATGTGTTTCCAGTGTCAGCTCCTTATGATGCAAAACAAAGTGTGATAAACTGAAAGCATTTATTATAATGAGATCATAAATTCCATAGTGTAGGATGATGTGGGTTTTTTTGTTTTTTTTACTAGAACGCCTGTGGCGCACAGATAAGCGTAGTCCGAATGCATACCTTTGCCATGGCTACAAATGCTGCATGAATTGAGTCCCTGGATCCAGAGGCATATCTGACTACATAAAAAATGATGTACAACAATTTTTATTATTTCTATTAGCTATTTATTTTTTTGCAAAATGTGATGCACATTGTAATTTTTTGCCATATCTTGCAGGTCAAATCGGTCCATAACTTTTAAAATCATTTTGCAAAGAAACCCATAAAACATCTCACTGATGAAGGCACTGATGCAGAGTTATGCAGCCATCCATAACTCTGCATCGAGGAGACGCTGCAGTGACAGAATCCCAGTGGGGACAAATCCTGGAATGCGCAGAATCCCTCAACTTACTGACCTCTGCAGGAACTTAATTCCTCACTAGTGTTTAAGGTAACCCCCCCTAAACAAAACAGACATAACAAGAGCTCAGCATTAATTTACCATATTTTAATACTGTTTGCTCACTCATAATTGCTGTTTCCAGTAATTTCTTTTTTATTATTATTCATGCTGGGAAACTAAAACCACATTTTATGTGAGAAACAATCTACAGCAGTTTTCAGATTTTTTTTTTTAATAAGTGAGTCAGATGGATACAAATGATTCAAGATCCTGCATGCGGAAAACAGTGAGTAAGATTTCTGCACTGATATGAAATTAGTCTTTGGCCTTGGGCTGTTGTGTGTTATATATTCATAACAGACTCTATGAAGCAGAAGTGAGATACAGCTTACAGCCTGTTGCCCAAAAGTTTAAAAGTCATGTTAAAAATGTAAAGGGCAATGAGAATACAAAGGCAGTTGAAATTGAGTTCTAGGTTGCTTAAAATAAATTTGTTTATATTTTATTCAACGTGCATTAGTGTGCTCATCTCCTGATGGCTGTTTCCAGCAGGATAGTGTCACAAAGCTCAAATCGTGCCAAACTGGTTTCTTGAAGATGACAATGAGCTCACTGTACTCAAATAACTTAAACAGTCACCAGATCTCAATCCAGTAGAACACCTTTGTGGTGGAAATGGAGATTTTCAACACTATAAAGGCTTCCTGTCAATATAACTGAAATCTATGAGGAATGTTTCCTTTGTGATCTATGCAGTTAAAAATTAAGGCAGTTCTGATGCCAGCATGGGGTAAAACCTGTTACAAGCAAGATGTATTCAATTATCTGGGAAGTATATAATCCTTAATTTATTTATTATCCAGGTAGATATCACTGAGTTCAAAAAAATGTCTTTACAAGAAATCTGGCCAAAGTAGTCTTGTGTGTGACAAGCAGATTTCTTTTCCTTGTTAGGATGTTTTTTAATTGACCCTGAGAGACAGACCTCAAGAGTTTTTTGGCTGGGGAGAGAAAGGAATGTTTGTGTCCAAATGCCAAGTACCCACCCTTATCCTGAGACACATAGTCTAATTCCCCTGGCTCCTCAGTGCCAGGCTCTGTCTCACTGTTACTCACACTCATATACCCACAAAACGCTATGCACAGGCATGTACACACATGTACAGAAGCCTACATCTGACACACATTTAAGGATCCACACATTTTTGACATACTTAAACAAACAATCTACATGGTCCAAGACACAGCACACACCTGCCATTAATCTGTAGTTAATGCTATGTTATGGTTAAACATCTGGAATCAAGTTCTCACCTGGACTCCTCAAGCAGCAGAAGGAGCCGGTAACGTGGAGTTTCGGTGGCTGCTATATGGCCCAGTGTTCCAAATACACGTTCTGCAGCGATAACATCGTTCATGGTCACCTAAGGTCAATACACAAAGCACATACATACACACAGCACAATATATTTCAGTGACAAGCTTTTTCATGTATTTCCCAATACGAAATAAAGATTTACAACTTTATTCATGGGTTCGGCTTAGCAAAAAGGTTTGATCCCATTTAACAGATGCAAGATAGGATAAGACATGAAAGTGGCAGCTAACACAGAGACAAGCGGCAGGTGAAAACTAATTTAAAGGTCATTTATCAAATCAAGTCTAAAATGGGATCTAATGTAGAGGCAATATCCTCAGGTACAGCATTCCAGGAGACACAGACCTATAATTTAGGGCTGGCAACAGTAAATTAATGGTTTGACATGTTTTTAATTAATTAATTGCCCCTCTGTGAATCGCTACCTTATCATGGTGGAGGGGTTTGTGTGTCCGAGGGATTCCAGGGACCATGTTGGTTAGGGGCTTTTGCCAAAATATCTGACTATCTATAAGCAACAGGAATGTGTTAAAAGACCAAGCTAATCCTCACCTCCTGGCCATTGATCCTCTGCAGGTTGAAGTGGTGAAGACGATAGATGACAAAGGAACGCCAAAGAGTCAAACTGACCACTGGGTTGCCATCTGGGTGTATGGTCAGCTGGTCTAGGCGCCTCAGCTGAGCCAGGGCTGCCAGCTGCAGCAGATGGCTGATGTTGGTTTCCAGGAAGATCATATGCTACCGAAAAGAAACAAAAGTTGGTACGTGTTAAAGCAATAAGTAGTTGTTTATATCAATAACTCGCTAAATTAAACTAGGACTTAAAAGGTTGGCCTTTGGAAAAAAGGGTTTAAAAGATATATAAAATATAATAAAATATTAAATTATGTGATTTTTTGCACTGCCTTGATTTACACTGTCTCAACAATATACCTGTGAGGCAGCTATAAGTATTAATTGTGAGCCCTACCACTGACTATTAAATTTATTTTTTATTGTATATTGGATTAATGTGGCGCTCTACAAGATACATTACGTAATAAGAGAAATTAACTAAAGGTTCAGGGACAATAACTAAGGACTATCTGGCTATGATCTGGCAAATAGCCACTAGCCAAGACCGTCTTTTGGTGTCATGTCATGGAACTTTGGTGAGTAAGGTAAATGAAAAATGCAATAAGCGTATTCCTTCCTTCCGTATTCCTTCCTGATTAATTAATTAATTAAGTCATCACAGCTGCACAGCTAATAATATAACATGGCCTCACCGACAGATTTGGGAACTTGACTCTTATTCGTGGCAGTGTTGGTACTATGGCATCAAAGATGATGTAGCGGAAGGTTATTACAGTGACAGCACCAGCAGTCTGAACACTCCAGCGCCTCTTCAGGGCCTTCAGGGCTCCAGGTCCAAATAAACGCAGGGTGTCTCCATCCAGCTCTGCCAGGTGACTGTCAGACAAGGACAAGCTTCGAACACTGCCACTCCCTGCCTCCACAAGCCTGCAAATTACATACAAACACACACGAAAACACTCCTTAAGTTAATTTTCTGATACTAAATGCACAAATTGTGTTTTTTTGTGAAACTTGAAGAATGTCTTCATGAAAAAAGTGTATGCTACATTTGCTTGAAAATTCAGGCATTGTTGCTAAGAGAAGTGGAACACAAGAGAACACTCACTGGTCTAGTCAATGTCCTGTTTGTGCTGCCCAATTGCTTTCTATACTCCTAGACAACAGTTGAAGTGCCCTTCTCTGATAAGAGAGTCGTGAGAGTAGAGAATCTTGGCGAGTCTCAAGGAGACATAATCTCCGTCTGTGTCTGCTGACACTCAAGGGACTTTTCAGCATAGCAGGGCATCAGATGGCTACTGGCTCCACGATATTCAACAGTGATCATCCTGACTTCAGGCCGCCAACAGACAAATCACCCCTATTCATGTTTCATATCCTCTTGACGAAATGCAACAGAAAGCCAAAGTACTTTTAAGATTAATCCCTTGATTACTGAAGTCTAATCCAAGATTACACAGAGACCAAACTTTAGAAAGTGCGAGTTTGAGTTGTGACCTTAGATAGGTTAAGTAGATAGTCAGGGGCACAAAATATAATGTAAACAAAAAGAGTATATTTAGTTTTTCATAACGAGGCTGTCTCATATATAAGGCTTGTTCGCTACGCCCAGATGAACAGAATCAACTTTTGAAGATAAGGCTTGTTTAAAAAGTCATGATTTTTAGAGAGTTACCCTCAAACAATAGCTTTTTCTATAGTGCCGAGTAGGTGCAGTTTCCTCTCCTAGGTGGAAAAAAGGTTACCATAGATTTTTAAAAAACAAACAATTACTGTCAATAAATAATTGAATTAAATCAGTAACATACCTCTTTAAAATGAGCAGTTTGCTACAGGTAGTGTTGTGTCTCAACTAGATTGACAAGCTTGACCAAGTAAAGGAAATGCAAACAAAATCAGGTTTGCACATTTTTGTGTGTATTAGTGTGTAATTTCATAATTTTTAGGGATGCAACGATACCAATTTTTTCAAACCGATCCGATACCGATACTTGGATCTGAGTACTTGCCGATACCGAGTACAAAAACCGATACTTCTACCACACACAAGTTAAACTTAACCAGTAGTAAAGAAACGACCCCAGACAACTCTTTAACCCAAACGAAACGTTTACTGAACGTAAGGGCAGAGACAAATACTGTACAGCACATCCCTTTTTTAAACTCAAATGATATTCCAACTCCTTAACCAAATGAAATACACTGTATAAATGACATAATTCCCTTTCAAATTATATTAAAAAACCCAACTTATGTTATCACCTTTTGGTAAGTGACTCACTAATATACACTCCAAAACACGTTATATAAATCCACTAAACACACAATATTCACACATGGGCTCCACACACTCACATTCACACTTGTTGCAGGCCTGTTTGCTGCTCACGCCGGACGATGGAGAAAAATCCTCTTCTCCCCAGTAAGAGCACAAAGTCTGACTTACAGTTCCGTTGTTCGGTAGATCGCCGCTCACCAGTCCCACAATAAATCCACTCCTTGCGGACCCGATGCTGTCTCTGCTACAGCACGTTAGCGAGTCACTGTCCAGCTCTCCGACAGTTCATAGCGGCTGCCTCCTTGGCGGCCAAGCAGTCCGGCTAGCCTTTAGCCTCGGCGGTCGTAGCTGGAAACAGTTTTCCACGGTGGTGCGACCATTGAAACAAAAAGTCACTTCACCCACACTCTGTTGTGAAGCTCTCACACGGTCAGCTTTCTAATCACACACTCTTTTGTGCTGGTTAACCTCAGTAAACTAGCCGGTCTCTCACTTTGGTTCAGCTAACCTCGCTCATCTCTCCATGCCGCTCTCTTCTCCTCCTCCATTGCAACAGATACACAGGTCCCGCTTTTATGCTACCTTCACGGGCCTCCAGAAAATGAGAACTCTGAAAATATTTTAACTCCTTCAGAGTTACATACCATAAAATAATACTTTTATGATTAACATAACAGTTTGATTGCTCTAATTACCTGTATTTACCTTGCGACATATTACAGGGCAAATTACATTCAGGGTAGAGTTACATCACATAACATCAACTGTGAACACCTTATGTTACCGTGGCGTTTAAGTCCATGGGAATTATGAGTATCCACTCCCAAATTCCCATCCGGGCTACATTAGTATCGGTTCATGGTATCGGTTAACTTTTACGAGTACGAGTACGCACACATTTTACAGTATCGGCCCCGATACCCGATACCAGTATCGGTATCGGTGCATCCCTAATAATTTTATAATCTGTAACATGTTTAGTCTTTGGACAGAAATATTGGTATTAATATTTTTATTTTTTTGTGAATCTGCAGTTTGTTGTCTCAATCTATTAACCACTGGTCTAAAAGCTGTTAAAACTAATAAACAGTAAGTAAATTGGAAGAAATTAAAATCATAAAGTCCATGTGTTGTCTACAAATATATTTCATACTTACAGAATTCATATGCTGATTAATTAACTGTGTAGCTGCACAAATAAGATGAAAAAAATGAGACAGAACTACTACATGTTCTACTAATTATATTAAAAAGTGAAGACAGTGAGAATGATTATATAAGATTATCAGAAGTCATAGTGAAACCTTATAGTTATCAATATAACATGTTCAGCCTGCTAGGGGAATAAGTGACACAACTGACTGACAATGTGCTTCTCAACAGGTGATGGATTGGTCTTGGTGATGGATTTATTTTTGTGTTAATGTACAGTCGTAAATAAATACAGTAGTCTACATAAGACTTCAGTGAGTTGAACACAGTTTAATTAGTGTTAAACATAAGCTCACTTGCCTCAAATTATGCTTTCCAGTAATCACAACAAATCAGGCACTGTGTCAATTCAGGCTGGAAATCAAGGTACACCGCTGCAAGCAGCTTTTCAGCCCACATCAACCAAGGCTCCTCCTTTCATGCTGCAACTAACTGAATCACTTTAATATCCACTGTAACTGATGCCTGCTTTGTTCTGTGATTAGTCTTACCACTCCTCCTGTATTAGGGCAGGTTCCGAAAAAATGTATGATATATATAGATGAGGAATGTCCCCCTCAAGCATTATGTTTTTACCTAGACATATTACTCCAACATAGCGAATGTGATCCACCACTCACTCTGTGGATTGTTAGTCAAATGTCAAGAGACAGTCATGGTGTGGGGGATTCCACAGATGTAGAAACTGATATGTGTAACAGTCAGCCTTTCTGTCATTTTTTCCCCAATGGCCAAAAATTGAACTTACACTCAAAAAAAGTTTAAAAAGCATTTTCTTAAGTACAGTGATTACATCGTATTCAGTCATGTGAAAAACTAGGAACACCCCATCATGTAATAGCTTGCAGAACAACCTTCAAGCCTGGACATTGACTTGGCCATTCAAATACCTTGATTGTTTCCTTTTCAGCCATTCTGTTGTACATTTGATGCTGTGCTTGAGATCGCTGTCTTATACTGTCCAGTGAGATGGCCTCACATAAAATACACTGGCATACAGAGGAGTTCATAGTTGACTCAATGGCTACAATGGTACCCATGTTTTTGCAGCTGTAAAAGGAACACAAATCTGCACTACTATGCATGACAGCTGGTCTGTGAATGTACTGGTTTACTTTTTGCCAAATGTGGTGTTGTGCGATATGGCAAAACAACACCACTTTGGTCATGTTTGTCAAAAAGACACTGTTCCAGAATTCTTAAGGCTTTTTGAGATGCAGCTGCTATGTTCTTTTCAGAGAAAATAGACTTTTGCTTGGTAACCTTTTCAAACAAGCCACAATTTTTCAGTCTTTTTATAATTATACTGTCATGAACTTTAACATTTAACATTCATACTTAGACCCGTGGAGTGTGAGATGTAGCTCTGGGTTTTGGGGGGTTTTTTTACAATTTGTCTGAGCATTCCACAGACCTTGGGGAAGATTTGCTAGGAAGGCCACTGGGAAAACTGTGGAATTCCGTTAACACACACTTGAATGCTCCAAACCAGAAATCTGCCACAAACACTACTCTTATAAAGGTGGTCACACATGCTGATGATCAGTTAATTAGATGCATTTGATTAGTAGTATCTTCTTGCAACTTATCCTGCTAGTTCCTAAGAATGCACTTAGTTTTGTACAAGACTGCACAGAGTGCTGTGAAAATGTTTTTTTGTATTGTTTTTTCCACAACTGTATACAAACAGTACAAAAACAGTACAAAAGGTCAGAATTATGCTTTTTATATTAGTACATATACCAACCTTACAAACATGGATGCCAACATGTACAAAGGGTTCAAATAATTCTTGCAACAAGTGCAGTAGAACGAGTGCATCCATTTTTTACATTTTTATTTTAAAAATGTGTGTGGACATTGATAGATGACTATTTCAGATGACAAGATCTCTAAATCAAAATCTCACTGACTGCAAGCATATATGTTAGATAAAGTAGTAGCAAAGAAGTTTTAAAACCGTAAAATCCACGTGGGTTGTGTTTCAAGTGCACACATGGACAAAAACATGGAACTAGACAGGGAGGCGCCAGACTCTGAAAGGCAGTTTAATATATTTAAGGAATATGCCATGCCTCCAAGATGCAAGAATGCCAAAGGCTATAAATCAGATGGAGTTGAAGAACAGTGCAGGAGATGGAGTGTAGCATGTAGATAAGTCACATTAAGAATGAGAGTAACTTCTAAACACCCGGCAGCGTGCCATCAACACAATCTGCACTGTCACATACTGTTCAGCACAGCTGAAGGCTCCAGGTGGCCCTGAATCCCCTTATGACATGAACCCATGTACAAATGCTGAGAGAAGAAGAGAGCAAGGCGGGGAAGACGGAGTGAACAATCTATCACAATTATACGGTCCTGCTCGCTCTATGAATTATAGAGAACAAAATTTAATTCAATTAGAGCTATTTAACATAATCCAAAAGAGGCTTTAAAAGGGACATCTGTCATCTCTTAACAACTGAATCCCACCACAGAAACAGCTTGTACAAATGCCTAAATATTGTGAGGTAGTGACACATACGAAACTTTGAACTCAGCTGTTATTTTAACACACCACTCCATCATTTCCATCTTGTAAAAAGTGAATGCAATTTATTAAGATGCAGGCTTACTGGGTACTTAGTGTTGCACAGAACAGTCCTGTTTCTGTAAAGTGTTCCTACAGCTTGCACTGGTTTAAAATGTCTTCCTTCACTCATATAGCCCACTAAATCTCTTTCTCACCATTGTTCCGGTATCTAACTGATTTATGTGCCTCAAAAAAACAAACACCTGTTCAGGATCTCTCAATTTCGTCAATGTATAAACACTACAAAGCCCCTTCCATCTCTTCCCAACTCAATTGCTGAATTTCTGGGTAATAACTCTTCTATTGCCATGCAACCCTTATTTTAAATAAATCTAAGATTTCACAAAAATTAATACAATCAAGCCCACATAACAGCCATAATTTGGCAATGATACAAACTATTGTCCCATAAATTTTAGGAGCACGATGATACTATCAAGCTAAAAGTGGTATCAACATTTGTTTACGCATCATTGGAAAGGGGTGATTTATCTCTGTATTTAAAGAAAGAACCAGAAGTAACATTATGTATCCATGCACTCTATGGGGGAGGATGTTGTAATTTTCTTCAGGGTGTAGTACTTCAACAGCTCTTTGAGGTAATCAGGACCACACTGTGTAGCCATTACAACATTCTGTACACCCACCCAGTGGTGAACAAAACAAGTTTTAAATTTCCTAATTCTCATATTTCCAAGCATTTTGATTTTTTCCCCCTTGACCCTTTCATACATGTTGCTTCTCTTTCATGTTAGTAGTGGTGCTATGGTTTGTAAATTCCCTTTGTAGTTTGTCACACTGTGCAAGCCAAAGTAATTCAAGTCTTAGCTGATAAGAGTATGGCAGACTTCGCATCACTATGACCTGTTAAGCCACGTTGGTAAAGTTATAATAGACCAGTAAAAGAAAACCACTGGCACTGAAGATTTTGCTTTAGGGCCATTTTCATATCCTGGTGCAGGAAGGAAGGGCCCTCTTTCAAACATGTAATAATAGCCCTTAACACAGCGCACACATTCATTTCAACCCTCCCAATTATAATTCATCCAGACTTGTATCAGTCTTGATAGAAAAGAATATGAGGGCATTACTTCCACACTATACTGAGTCCACACTACTGATTTAAACTTTTTGCAATGTCATGTTATAAACATTTGAAAGAAAAGAACTGCTTTCAGACATCTACATGTGCATCTGCTCATCTTACCAGAGTTCAGAGAGCTGAGGAGTAACCAAGGGCAACACCCCTGAAGTAAATAAAGGGGTAACTGTGTTGTAAAAGAATATTTTAAGGTAGGTTTCACACACCAGCTGTTGCAGGATCTGAATATATTACCAGAATGATCCCTACATGTTCTGTCTAGGCCATTCTGCCATCTGTTAATAAGGTAAAAATGGTACAGCAGCTGCTAAAATACTGCATTTAAATGTGACAAACAGTACTTTGTTAATAGATGTTTCAAGGGGGCAAGAGTCAAATTATGTGAGATTTTTTCAGTGCCTGTGATCACTTTAAATATTTAAGTAAAATATATCATTATGGCATTTTTGTCTTACTTGGGGTATCGTGGGTTGTTTGGACGGCTGTTGGTCTGGAGTCTGATTTCTGTTCCCCCAGATGGCCGCTCTGGTCCTGAACCTGGGCTTACCCGCCTGATGAAAAATAAACAAAAATTTTCAACAACGGACAAAAACAATTCTTTCTAAAATCCTATAAGATAAAAAATAATAAGTAATAAATGATAAGTAATAGTGATAATAAGCCAAAATCACAAAAACAATCATTGTTATATTGTCTCATCTTTCTACTTACAAATATCTGCACACAGGATGAACTGTGACAATTATATGCAACACAAAGGTTTACACAGCAATGTATACAGTTCCCTCACTGTTGCATTTTTCACTTTTCTCTCCTCCCACCTACACATACGATGCTAATTTACTTCTATCAGTTACCAAAAAGACTACATTTTTCATTCATGATCACTAATTTAAGGATTAACTGCTCTGCTCAACTTCATTGAATTGTTTTTCATTGATTTGTTTTGTGTACAGTCAGGAAGAACTGCCATATTTAATTTTTTCTTAAATAACTCATGAATGATGGAAATGTTTTTAGTTTTGCATATACTTGTTTATCAACCATAGAACTAGTTAAATGAAAATAATTTGTTTGACTCAGTTACGGTGGTAGATGAATTATGAGTAATTCAAAGTAATTACAATTATTCCTGAGGGAGGCATGAATCGCTGTGCCAAAATTCTGGCTCAAAAGGAAAATTAAGAAGTTGGCTGAAGGCAATATTGTATGTATCCATGAGTTACTTCATTCAAAACCAAGTTGGTAGACCGATCAACTGGAAACCAATCTCCACTGTGAAAAGCTAAAAAGGTAGTAAAAACAGTCAAAAATAAACCATGACTGAAACCACAATTCTAACTAGACCAGGAATATGTAGTATAATATAGTTTGCTCATAACATCAGTATCTTAACCAGTCACTATCTAATTTTTACTTCTAAAATTCATCTTAATTTTCTGTACATGCTGTGTGTACCTCGGTTCATCAGGGGAAGGTTCCTGTGTAAGGCCACTGGTCTGGGCGGGGCTGTGAGCCGGGCTGTTCTCTGGACTGACTTCTTCTTTAGCGCCATTTGTGGATGGGAGCTCCAGGCAGGCCCTGACACCCTCCCACTGCTGTGCAGCATTACGGATTGCTAGACGCCGCTTCTTCTTGATGAACAGAACACACACAAACATACACAGAACAAAGAAGGTTTCAAGTGTCAAATCTCCTGAGCAGGACAGAGCTAGCATGCTAATAGAACCTCTGTGTGTTTTCATCAGGTCACAGAAAATCATATCCTTCTTGCCTTCCTCATATATACATTTTACTGGGATACATTGTTAAAGAAAGCATATACAATAAAGTACAATAAACTAAGACATTTCACTAAAGCAGATATAGAACTCAATTTATATTAGATTTGAAATTATATAGTGATTTCTTAGTCCAATTCATTTGCTTCCTTTTGCATTATGGTTTAACAGTGTTTGCCTTTTACACCAGAAAAATGTGACATCCCACCCTGCAAGAGAGAATATTTCTGCCTCTCTGTTCTATTTCAATTACTCTTTCTTGGACAAGCTGGAGTTGCAATATGCTCAGCTAAGGAATGTGCCACTCCTTGGAGCAGGGATGAGTATCAATTCATGGTAAGTCCTTGGCCTTTGTGAACCCTTGGCTGTGGCATTCACTATAAAATTTTCTCAACACCAGGGATTAAAGAGAGTTAGGTAACTGAGAGACAACGAGTTTCGGCATAGGGTCAATCTAACAGTTAAAGCAGCAGGAGCTTTGGCCCACACACACAAACATATTTACTGCAAAACAGATGCATGTGCAAAGCAAAACATCTTAGATCATTTAAAGCTATAAAGTGTAATTTACAGACTCCTTTACAAATACAGTACCCTTATGAACTCTGTACAGTACTCCAGATTCCATCTAAAAGGGTTTTTGTGTCATACAGAAGAAAAGAGAATGCATTAAAAAAAATTCACGTCTATGAAGCATCCAAAATGTGTACAGCAGTGGTGGACAAGCAGAGGAAGAAGTGACAGATATAGCTACAGTGGCTTGCAAAAGTATTCGGCCCCCTTGAACTTTTCCTCATTTTGTCACATTACAGCCACAAACATGAACCAATTTTATTGGAATTCCACGTGAAAGAGCAATACAAAGTGGTGTACACGTGAGTAGTGGAACAAAAATCATACATGATTCCAAACATTTTTTACAAATAAATAAAGTGGGGTGTGCGTAATTATTCAGCCCCCTTTGGTCTGAGTGCAGTCAGTTGCCCATAGACATTGCCTGATGAGTGCTAATGACTAAATAGAGTGCACCTGTGTGTAATCTAATGTCAGTACAAATACAGCTGCTCTGTGACGGCCTCAGAGGCTGTCTAAGAGAATATTGGGAGCAACAACACCATGAAGTCCAAAGAACACACCAGACAGGTCAGGGATAAAGTTATTGAGAAATTTAAAGCAGGCTTAGGCTACAAAAAGATTTCCCAAGCCTTGAAACATCCCACGGAGCACTGTTCATCATTCAGAAATGGAAGGAGTATGGCACAACTGGAAACCTACCAAGACAAGGCCGTCCACCTAAACTCACAGGCCGAACAAGGAGAGCGCTGATCAGAAATGCAGCCAAGAGGCCCATGGTGACTCTGGACAAGCTGCAAAGATCTACAGCTCAGGTGGGGGAATCTGTCCATATACTATTAGTCGTGCACTGCACAAAGTTGGCCTTTATGGAAGAGTGGCAAGAAGAAAGTCATTGTTAACAGAAAACCATAAGAAGTCCCGTTTGCAGTTTGCCACAAGCCATGTGGGGGACACAGCAAACATGTGGAAGAAGGTGCTCTGGTCAGATGAGACCAAAATGGAACTTTTTGGCCAAAATGCAAAACGCTATGTGTGGCGGAAAACTAACACTGCACATCACTCTGAACACACCATCCCCACTGTCAAACATGGTGGTGGCAGCATCATGCTCTGGGGGTGCTTCTCTCTAGCAGGGACAGGGAAGCTGGTCAGAGTTGATGGGAAGATGGATGGAGCCAAATACAGGGCAATCTTGGAAGAAAACCTCTTGGGGTCTGCAAAAGACTCGAGACTGGGGCGGACGTTCACCTTCCAGCAGGACAACGACCCTGAACATAAAGCCAGGGCAACAATGGAATGGTTTAAAACAAAACATATCCATGTGTTAGAATGGCCCAGTCAAAGTCCAGATCTAAATCCAATCGAGAATCTGTGGCAAGATCTGAAAACTGCTGTTCACAAACGCTGTCCATCTAATCTGACTGAGCTGGAGCTGTTTTGCAAAGAAGAATGGGCAAGGATTTCAGTCTCTAGATGTGCAAAGCTGGTAGAGACATACCTTAAAAGACTGGCAGCTGTAATTGCAGCAAAAGGTAGTTCTACAAAGTATTGACTCAGGGGGCTGAATAATTACGCACACCCCACTTTATTTATTTGTAAAAAATGTTTGGAATCATGTATGATTTTCGTTCCACTTCTCAAGTGTACACCACTTTGTATTGGTCTTTCACGTGGAATTCCAATAAAATTGATTCATGTTTGTGGCTGTAATGTGACAAAATGTGGAAAGGTTCAAGGGGGCCGAATACTTTTGCAAGCCACTGTATACCAAGTGATAGCAACATCACTCGAGAAGCTCAAGAAGGGTGAGGATTCAAGATTCTTAATCTTGAATCTTAAAAAGAATACTTAAGTAGTCAGGAGCTTCGTGAAGTTAGCTCACTAGTTTCCACCTAAACATGATATACCACGGTCTGACAGAGATTTCTGAAAAAAATTAAAACGTACGGCTCTACTTATCACTTCCAACATGAATGAAGACAGAAAACTGCATCAAAACAGCAATGCAATGCAAAATACCATTATGCTGAAAATCTGGGTGCTACATAGGTACTTACTTTGGTGGGGGGGGGGTTTCTTTTCCTTTTTTTTCTAAACAAACAAACAAAACAGCAGATTAAGAAATAAATACTCCAATTCGGACACCTTGGAAGGTTTATATATATATATATATATATATATATATATATATATATATATATATATATATATATATATATATATATATATATATATATATATATATATATATATATATATATATATACACAATTGAAAAAAAAAAAAAAAAAACCCTGGAGAAATACTTACTGGCACCAGGCCTTTAGCCAGCTGCTCCTGAAAAAAACACATTAAAAAAAAAAAACACATAAGTACTTCCAACAAACATTGCTGCCCAGGACAATGAAACTGATGGTGTAATAACTTCTTTTCTCATCCCACACATACCCGCACTCTTTCCTTCACCTTCCGCCAGTCGGCTTCGCCCGGCAGGGGCTGCTTTTGCCATACCCGGCGGTACTGTTGGTGTCTGCAGACATGAGAAAAAACAGTGAGCAAACATGTAACTATCACATCAATGTGAATCTGATGGGTGTGATTTTTCCAGACTGACGGAAGTGCAGACAGAATGTTACAGAACTGTTATACAGCACGAGGGTAATCAATTCACATTACTGTCCTTTATCTGGCATAATTACTGTCTAACTGACAGAAGTTACAGGAAGTACTGAAAGTTAAATTAAGCTGACAAAAACCTTTTAGTGCTGAATAGATACTTACAAGCTCCACATTCAAGAACAATCTGAGCACACTGTCATCAGTTATCATCAGTGGGTAACTCTGATTTCTGATTTCTACAATCGATTCGATCCCCGATTCGAATCAAATTGAATCAGGGAAATTTAGCCTCAGTCAGTCAGAAATATTATAATTCTGATCATTTATCAGTTCTGACACTTGTGAGACTTCATCAGATGTGTAAAAATCACAGCAGATGTGTTTGTGTCAAAGTAACTCAGGATAAAACACAGAAAAACATGAAGGAGCTTTACCTTAAAGAAATCTTTTACAGTAGAAAAGCAAAAGAAAAACCAAAGAAAACCATGACTCAACAGGTGAACATTACCTGATTGCTGCTGACATGAAGCAGAGCAAAGTTACAGAGGTTTTATTAGAGACACAGCTTAGCATTTTGCAATGTGGCATCATTTTAAAAAAGATTTTAAAAGATTAAATTTCTTTGGTATTGAACAGCAGAAATGAGGCTTTCTTGTCAAGGGTCATTTTTGAAAAAAGAAAAAAACAACAGCCTGTACACAACAGTAGACTGGTACATAATTAGCAAGCGAATAATGCAGAAAACAGAGATTTGAGATGGGAAACTTTGAGTACAGAGAGAGAGAGAGAGAGAGAGAGAGAGAGCTGTGCAGGAAGTATGAGTTTATCGTGGTCGAAGCAAAACAGCAAAGGTAAGAGGAAATAACTGACGATATTTATCAAATGTGAAGAGGTCGGAGAGTGATGAAACCTATCAAGAGCCTCTAGAATCATATTTCCACATTATTTCCAGCGTGAGTCTCAAACAGAAGTGGCAGTCCTTTTAATTTTTGATCCTCTGCATTTAACTTACATGACCGCCGGGTCTGTCCTTTGGAAGGGCGGGGGAGCAGCTGGCCTAACTGCTGAAATGAAAATTCACATGAGAGATTATCTAAAGTTTGTAGCAAGAAAAATCTTTATGAAAAATCGTTGTGGTTTATTATTGACTTTTTATTCTTAGCAACTTTGAAGAGAGTAGCAAAGTCTGTGTTAATACATGTATAAATATTAAAGTTTTCCTGCTCAAATTGGCAGAAAAAGAAAATGAAAATGAAAACATAATCAACCCGTGTTCTTGAGCTTGCAAGCAGGATTTTCCATATCAAATCAGAATTCAATTTACAATTAATGTGAGGTTGGAATTTTATTCCTGCATTGGAAATGGGAATTTTATATCAAGAAATCTAACACTTTGAAAAAATGTTTTCATACAACATGGATTGACAACTCAGGTGTAAATTATTATTCAAAGCTGCATGTTTCATGGCTAAAGGCCCAGAAACATGCAGCTCATTTCTGAGCCTTTGACCAAAGAGCAAAAAAGTTTTTTTTTTTAAATGCGAGTTCAGTTATAGTAAAGCTTAAAAAAAATCTTCATTTGACTAATTTTACACAGTAAAATTATCTTTGTCAACACAAAAGTAAAGATTATTACTTATTTTTTAGAACAATAAACCTTAAAGCAGATGATGAGAAGACACTGCAGAAGTTTTTTGCAATAGTTTTTCTTACCTTTATCACGTTTCTTTTTGTCTCTGAGGGGAAAAAAAAGGAAATCATTAGAGTTGAAGACCTTCTCCATGTGACACATCTGGAACAAATAGCTCTCCACAGTAAGTTTACTTGTTCCAGAAGTGCCAGAAATTCCCTTTTATTGTTCACCAATGAAGAAATGATATAAAAAGACAAGAATATGTCAATCATAAAAATAATAATTTAATTTGTATATTGACCAGCAATATAATATGGAGATCAGTGTCAGCTATGATAAAGAAAACACAGATTTTATTTCACATGTATTTAAAATCTTGGGCAAAACTGTTAATAAAAAATATCAGATCTGATCCACACTTCAGACAGTAAAGCAAGTAGGCCAATACACCCAAAGACTCTTCCACTGGTAAGCCAGTAGGGGTTATAGAGCAGTATGATTTAAAAAAAACAAAACAAAAAACAACAACAAAAAACTCCAAAACCCTAAACAAACTTGTTTTCTTGGCAAAAAAATGTATCTGAAAAGCCATTTCCAAATAAAATGATAATCAATCATTCTTACTAAAATTGAGAAGTACTTGCAGCCTGACTAACCAACTAGAATATGTGAAGCAAGTTTACTTTGTTTTGGTCGAAATTCTATAAATGTATGAAATCCTACACTTTACATCAGGGGTGGCCAACCCGCGGCTCTCGAGCCGCATGCGGCTCTTTGCCTGGTTTAATGCGGCTCTTACGTTCATATCAAAGTTCGTGTTTTGGGGGTTTTTTTGTGTTGTTGTTTTAAAATGTGCGCGTTCGCGTCGCTTGAGTTCAATACGGTATTTTCATCAAATGCACATGTGTGTGAGATGAAAATACCGCAAAGTTCCCAGTAGGAGCAAGTTCGCCCTTAAAATGGCAGGGAAAAAATGCACAGCAAAAAGAAAATATGAAGATGAACACAGGACGTTTTTAACAGAGTGGGAGAGTTTATATTTTTTTGTTGAACGCAATGGCAAGCCATTCTGCCTTATATGCCAGACATCATTAGCGCATTTCAAAGCTTCAAATCTTCAGCGCCACTTCAGCTCACTCCATGCTAACATCGACCAGGAATTTCCAAAAGGGACTGAACTTCGCAAGCACGAGTTGGCCACTTTGAAAAGTCAGGCAGAAAAGCAGATACAGTTTTTCCAAAAATTTACGAAGCGCTCAGAGACCATAACGCTCGCATCCTATCAGCTGGCTTGGAACATTGCACGGGCTAAAAAGCCATACAATGAAGGGGAGTTTGTTAAAAAATGCCTCAGTGACGTTGTTGAAATCTTGTCTCCTGAAAACGACAAATTAAAACGCATGGTATCAGACGTCCAACTGTCCCGCCACACTGTTGAACACAGAATATTGGACATTAACACGGCTATTGAATCACAGTTGCACTCTGACCTTCAAGCATGTGAGTATTTTAGTGTGGCATTGGATGAGAGTTGTGATATACAAGACAAGCCTCAGTTGGCAATATTTACACGGTCTGTGTCAAACGATTGTGTGATCAAAGAACTCCTGGATATTGTGCCATTAAAAGACAGAACCCGTGGGATAGATGTGAAAGAAACCATGATGGCTGCATTTGAAAAAGCAAATCTGCCCATAACGAAATTAACTGCAATAGCCACGGATGGAGCACCAGCCATGATGGGATCTGTGAACGGGCTTGTGGGGCTGTGCAAAGCTGACCAAACTATTCCTGACTTTTGGAATTTCCACTGCATCATCCACATGGAGCAACTCGTGTCTAGATCATTGAATTTAGATAACGTCATGAAGCCTGTGATGGAAATTGTCAACTATATCCGCACACATGCGCTTAACCACAGGCAATTCAAGAATCTCATCGCTGAGCTGGACCAAGGGCTTCCAGGTGACCTGCCGCTGCACTGCAATGTGAGGTGGCTGTCAAAAGGCCAGGTACTCTCTCGCTTCTTTGAGCTTTTGGATGCCGTGAAACTGTTTATGGAAGAGAAGGACAAGGACTATCCTGAGCTCTCGGACCTCAAGTGGATTATGGATCTGGCCTTTTTGGTCGACATGATGTGTCACTTGGACAGACTGAACCTGACCCTGCAGGGTAAGTTAAAAATGCTGCCTGACCTGGTGCAAAGTGTGTTTGCGTTTGTCAACAAAGTGAAGCTGTTCAAGACACATATTCGAAAGGGAGATTTAACGCATTTTCCCACTCTGCTAAAAGCCAGCGGGCAAGTCGCCAGCGCTGCCCTGAGTAAGCAAAGAGCCAGATATGCAACGTTGACTGAAAACTTGCACGAAAGCTTTGTGACCCGGTTCCATGATCTACAATTGAAAAGGCCACAGATTATGTTCCTCGTCGACCCATTTAATGCAGAGACCGGCTGTTTGAAAGTCCCGCTAGTCACAGATGAAGCTGCGGCTGAGTTGGAGATGATCGATCTTTGTGAGGAGGACCAATTGAAACCTGCTTTAAGGGAAGGGACCATTGATTTCTGGAAAAGTGTGCCAATGGAAAAATACCCCAATGTCAAACGGGCTGCGCTTAAGATACTGTCAATGTTTGGGTCAACATACGTCTGCGAGTCTGTGTTTTCTACCCTAAAACATGTCAAAGGAGTTTGCAAAGAAAAGCGTCTGGACTTCTTTAAGTTGCTTGAAGACGTTTCACCAGCGAGGGAGGATAAGAAAGACAGACGCAACAACGTTGTCATCCCCTATGTAGCCGGTGTATCAGAGAAACTCAGGAGAGTTTTCTCCAAGCACGACATCCCAGTGTACTTCAGACCCAGCAACACACTCAGACACAAACTGGTTCACCCGAAAGACAAAACTCCAAAACACAGACTTAACAACGTGGTGTATGCTGTACAGTGCAGCGAGGAATGCCCAGACCTCTACATTGGCGAGACCAAACAGCCACTTCACAAGCGCATGGCACAACATAGAAGAGCCACCTCCACAGGACAAGACTCAGCAGTCCATCTGCATCTTAAGGATAAAGGACACTCTTTTGAGGATGCCAATGTTCACATTTTGGACAGAGAGGACAGATGGTTTGAAAGAGGAGTGAAAGAGGCCATCTATGTCCACTGTGAGCGACCATCTTTGAACAGAGGCGGTGGTTTACGACACCAACTGTCTGCCATCTATAATCCAGTTTTGAGTTCCCTCCCCAGACGCCTTAACGCCCACTCACATCCTGGGCCATCTGACCTCAGGAATTCACATGACAAGGTGGGGCCAGGTTTCACAATGGGCTCACCCAAAACCCTGGCTGATTAGGTCCCACACCCGCTTTCACACCTGGGCGCATGTGATTAGAGGATCACCAGGGGGTCCTTTGTCCCTCCTTGGGGGGATACTCCCACTGGGTTTAAATCTGGGACTCTCGGCCATTTGACCTTAGAACTGAAGAAGCTTCTCGGATGAGAGGTGAAACGTTTTCAAGCAACTTAAAGAAGTCCAGACGCTTTTCTTTGCAAACTCCTTTGACTACGATGACCTGGATGACTGAGAACCTTCACAGACATACCCTAAAACATGTGAAATCAAAGCATCGATCTGTTCTGACTGACACTCATGTGAAAGAATTGCTTCGAGTGGCAACAACGGAATATAAGCCAGATTTGAAGAGGATTGTTCAAGGCAAGGAATGCCAGAAGTCCCACTAAACAACATGCATTGTAAAAGTAAATGCTATTGTAGATTATTATATTTTTGTTTGTGGACTTGGTTGAAATGAGAGTTTGTGTGCACACACACAATGTTCATTGTTGAAAATGACTGGCCTGTGGTTTTAGTACTGTAGGAGTCCATTTCTGTCATTATCATGTTGGTGTGTGACATTTACAATAAATCTGGCTGAGCAGAGATGTGTGTATTTGTGTGTGTGTGTGTGTGTGTGAGAGAGAGAGAGAGAGAGAGAGCGAGAGAGAGAGAGGGAGGAAAGGATGGGTGATGTTCATTTGTGCCCATGCGTATGATGTGGCTCTTCGCGGTAACACAGTAAAAAAAGTGGCTCTTGGTCTCTGACTGGTTGGCCACCCCTGCTTTACATGCTTTTTTTATTAATACAAAGAACATCCAGAAGGAATAAATGAGCACACAATTCATAAAAATACCTTTTTTCCATTGCTTCTTTTTCATTCAAAACGATCCAACATGAAAGAGAAAGGAAAAAAAATCAGTATCGCACAGAAGTAAACACAAGACAAAACCAGATATGTAGAATGCAAGGTTTCATATAAATGAAATGTTCTTTTCTTATAAACCAAATTTAAAGTTTTTATCACAGTGTAGGACAACGAGCAACACTTTTGGTATGATTACTAGCTCAATTGCAGTTGGAGCTCTCACACCACATTATGTTTTTATTTTGGTCCAATTCAAATAATCTCTTACTTTTCTGTTCTTGCTAATTTTATTATTGTTTCTGAAAGTAGAAGAGGAGAAATCACAGTAATACTGAACTTACAGACAGCTAGTTGTCTGTAAGTTCATTAAATAATTAAATAATTAATTAAATGTGGCAATAATTAATTTAAATTGGAAATAATTAATTAAATATATATTTACGACACATTAATTAATTAATTGACACATTTAATTAATTAATCACATATTTAATTAATTAATGACACATTTAATTAATTAATAACACATTTAAATAATTATTGACAGTTCTAATTAATTATTTAATGACTTATTTATTTAATTCATTATGGCACTTTTGTCCCCTTCATGTCTCAACTTGAAATCATTTGCTTGTGTGGACTTGGGGCAACCCAGAATGCATTTCAAATCACAGGCAGCAATGGTGGTGGTGGAAGGTTTTAAATTACCCCGTTTTTTTGTCACCAACTACACTTTTAATAGTATTTGAGCCGCGAATGTCGTGGCGTGATCTTCACATGTCTGATCAGGTTGTCAACATTAGGGCTGCTCAATTAATCGAATTTTAATCGTGATTACGATCTGGGCTTTCAACGATCATTAAAAATGACTGAGCCGATTATTAGCTCCTCCTCTCGCGCTGCTCCGTGTGGCAAATCGAGCGCACCTCTCTGCGTTTCGAACACGCGTCACAACAATTAAGAGGACCCGAGGGAAGCTCGGAAAGCTCGGAAAGCTAAGCAGAAGTTATTTGGTGAGGAGAGGATAATGGCTGCTGAAGAAAGAATGCCGTTGGTTGAAAAGAGAGGTAAAACGACTTAAGTGGTGTGGAAACATGGGTTCGCGGAGTCAGACGTGGATCAAGTAGACATAGCGTGGAAACTTTGCTACGGTGTCGTAGCTGCACCACAGAGCAACACTACAAATTTATTCAATCATTTGAAGACCGCTCACAAAGTGACATACGATCAAACAATGAAGGAACATAGAGAAAAAACTCTTGACAACACCTGCTTCATCCTCACAGACTTCCATTCACGCTACCCTGTACAACGCGACTAAATATCCCACCAGCTCCCAGAGACACAAGGAGATAACAAATGCGGTAACGTTTTCCTCGCCAAAGACCACTGCTCAATTAACACAGTGAACAACCAGTATTATGCAGTATTTCAGGGCTCTAGACTAACTTTTTGACATGGGCGCACCGGTACGCCTAACTTAAAAAATTTAGGCGTACCGGCACAAAAGTTAGGCGCACTCAAATTTTTCAACCGCTTCGCTTAACACCGCAGTTTTACATGTGCACCTTCTTTGGGGGGAAGTCCATACAGACAATATTCATTTCTAAATTATTAACTAACAATCTTGTGCTTAAAGTGCTTCGTCAATATTGTAGAAAATGTTAAACTTAATCATCATCTTGGCCTCCTCTGACGACCTGTTTGCTGTTGCATGCTGCTGAAAGGCAGTGGGGAGAGGGGACACTTGGGCAGTGCATTTATTGCAGCATAAAGTGTGTTTTCTGGATACACTGCTGCTTTTTCAGCATTCAAAGATTGATGGCACCATGTCAGAGCTGGCTATGAATTTCAGACGGATCAGTCCTTAACTTAACACAAAAGTTATCAATAGTTCTTTTCATCTTTTCTTATTACCCACAGCTACATCCACTTCTCTCAGGCCTAGGCTGCTCACTAGGGCTGGATATCATCACTGATTTCTATAATCCATTCGATTCCGGTTCTCAAAGTCCTGATTCGATTCAGTTTAGCCTCAGACAGTCAGAAATATTATAATTCTGATCATTTATCAGTACTGACACTTGTGAGACTTCATCAGAATTGTGAACATCACAGCAGATGCCTTTGTGTCAAAGTAACTGAGAATAAAACACAGAAAAACATGAAGGAGATTTTCCTGGTCTGGCTTTTTATAGCAGATAACCTTAAAAATATTCTGCAATATTCTGCAATTTTGCATAATTTTAAGAAGTTTAAATTTCTTCAGTATTGAACAGCAGAAATTAGGCTTTCTTGTCGGACGTCATTTACATGAAAAAGAAAAAGACAGCGCTGTAAACAACGGTAGACTGGTGGGTAATAAGCGAATGAATAATCCAGAAAACAGAGATTTGAGACGGGAAACTGTTCTTTAAGTACACACAGGGAGCTGTGTAGGAAGTGTAATTTTTATCGTGGTGGAAGCAAAACAGCAAAAGTCAGAGGGAATTCATGACGACATTGATCAAATGTGAAGCGCAGTTTGCTGCTTTTTTTTGACTCGGCGAATTTTGGTTGGAGAGACAAAACCTGCAGCTCAGAATCAGCGCAAAAAGACGGAAACACAGCGCGGACCCGACGCATCAGAATCGCTAAGCTCCGACAGCGTGTCCGTCTGCGGGCCGTCCGGTGAGAAAGCCGAGAAAGACAAAGCTGATTCTGATGCGTCGGGTCACTCTGTGTTTACGTCTTTGTGTGGAATCCGTTAATGAATTGATATCGCCTTATTAAAGCTACTCACCTCCCTCTTCTACCTGCACTTTCCACTGGACCACGGCCAATCAGAGGTCCCGCCCCTGACTATCTCTGATTGGTTTAGTCCACGATAGGGGCATAATGTGTGTCTGTTGTTGACCACATGGAGAGTTGCAGAGATTTTTTTTTTGTTACCCAAACAGGTGCGACCAAATGTTTTTTTTTTAGTCACACCACGGAAAAATTTGATCGCATTTGCGACCAAATTGGTCGCACTCTAGAGCCCTGTATTTTGAAGTTCACTAAACATAGATGTTTACATTTTTCATTTATTTTTTATATTGCAAACATTTACACTGTTATCAGTATTTGCACACTATTTTATATTATTTTTTGACATCTTTAAAGCCATTATTCAATACATTGTTATTGTTAAATAAATATCGTCAAATAATCGAGATCTCAATTTCAGTGAAAACAATCGTGATTATCATTTTTGCCATAATCGAGCAGCCCTAGTCAACATAGAACAAAAGTTTGCAAAAGTGCTGAGATGTTTTCAGAGATGTCACTAGCTCTGCTAACAGTCAGCTGTTCCAGCTTAACTGTTTTTTTTGTTTTTGTTTTTGTTTTTTTCCGGAGCGCAGAGCTGCTGGAGCTTGTTTCCCTACAGAGCACTTTATAGGCGAACCACATCAGCAGCTTATGTCCAATCACTGGCACACAGCTTTGATATGACCCGTGAATTATTTGTAGATGACCGTTAGATTAGTTTGATGCTGCCAACACTTTCATGTGACCCAGCTGGGAAACTGTGTGTTAACTCAGAGAGCTGAAGATATCGTGGATATGCTGACCTCGCTCCGTGGTGTACAGGGCGGTTTACCCTCATGATTAATATTCACAATTAAAATATTAGCCGAACATCAAGAAGTCTGTATGTGTTTCATAGTGTCAAACAACCTTTGTACAGTTAAAGCTAGCAGTTACTACATGACGGAAACACCAACGTTATTTCTTTTATGTGTTTATATGCAGGTCACGCTGATTATTGAACAAAAACCCAAAGGTGTTAAACGGATTTATTTGCTCTCTCTTCTCCTTAAACATGTTTTTAATATTAGTTATAATTCAGAATTGACGACTGGAACAGGTATGACACATACGAACATCAGGAAATAAAAACCCGATAAATATAAGCTGTGTCCCATCCTCCGGAGGCCGCATTTGAAGGCCGATTACGTCATAGCCCGGCGACGAAGGCTGTCCCAATTCGTCCTTCATTCCCAAATGCCTCCTTCATTTCCCCGAATTTGAAGGATGGGTTGGGTGTGTCCTTCGTGGCCCACCATATCCCAGAATTCATAGCGCGGTCCAGCCAAATTTCAGCTGCCAACAATGGCGGCCGCTACTAAGTTTTAAAATTAAATGGCCTGTATTTATATAGCGCCTTCTAGTCCCTAAGGACCCCAAAGCGCTTTACATATCCAGACATCCACCCATTCACACACACATTCACACACTGGCGATGGCAAGCTACATAGTAGCCACAGCCACCCTGGGGCACACTGACAGAGGCGAGGCTGCCGAACACTGGCGCCACCGGGCCCTCTGACCACCACCATTTAAGTTTTAAAATTAGTCTTATTAATCTTTCTGGGTCACAAAATAAACTTTTAACATATTTTCAGGCGAGAAAGTGGAGGTGTAAATTTCAAATATCTGCTTGGTTTATCAAGACATCGCATATTTGCAAAAGTGCGCCGACGTTTTCGGAGACGTCTGTTACCCACCCGCTCGATAGCAAACCGGGGGGGTTCAATGGTTGCTCGAGCCGGCGAGAGCAGCGGACTCCCGGCTTCATCGTTTTCAGACCCCCGCTCTTTCGCTACTCAGGTTAAACATGATATATAAATCACTCGGATAACTTAAAAATGTAATTGTTTGCCTTATTTCGGTGTTTTATTTGTTCGTGAGTAAATCGGGTTGGCTGAGATCAAAGTTATTAGATTAAATAAAACTTTATTAATCCATCGGGTGGGTTCCTCCGGGATTTTCACACAGCTGAATAAACGTCAAACAGAAAACTGATTAAACAGAAGTGTGAGACGGTCGAGAATTTACGCCAGTGTCCTGTTATATTTTAGATAGCAAGGAGCAGACGACACAGCGGTGACGCAAATCTGAAGGCTAGACCCCCATTTCACAGCCTCGCACTTCCGGCCTTCTCGGTCTTCGGAGGACCCGGCCCACGTAGACCGCGAAGGCCGGATCCTCCGAAGGATGCAGCCGACGTTTTGGGACACAGCTACAGCCTCAGTAAATGAAGTCAGTGTACTGCGAGGTTATGGCAGCTGAGAGCTCTCACACTTTGATAAGTGTAACAGTCAGGCCGGTGTTGTGCTAAAAAGTGATTGCCTACCGGGTTCTCAGGAGGATGCGGCCCAACTGCTAAAATTAAGTGGCAAACCAGCAGTTACGAAGCTCATTTTGCCCGTTAGGATTCAGATTGCAGCATTAGCACTACCAATTAAAGGTTATTCTTCCCCCCCCCCCCTTTTTTTGAACTCCGTTAACTTTAAAAGCACTGGGCATATGAATTTAAATGTCAAACACACATTTTAACATAAAAAAAAACCAAAACAGTGCAGCGCTGAGTAGGTTTTTTTTTACTCACCTCAGCCGAGAGCTTCTTGGAATGGCCGTTGAACACTTTGGAGTTCCATAGTAGTGACCGTAGTGCCGTGCGGATCGATACTGAAATATCGATTTCTTTGATAACAGCTATTTATGTTCAAAAATCGATTCTCATATTAAAATATCGATATTTAATTCATTCTGGGTAAATTTGTAGTTTTTCATAAACAGGAACACAGTGGAAAGGAATTATATCATTGGGATGGTCTAAATTGTAAGGAACTATTTCCTCTTCCGCCTTTCGTAGTATGTTCACTTTTTGCTGATGACGGAGCCTTATGGGGGAGAGGGAGTAATTTTGGTTTGATTGGTAGGTTGGTAAAAAAGTTACAGGAAGCAGTTGACAATGTTTTGTTTTTTTTTGTTTTTTTTACAAAGCACGTTTAAGCTTGATCAGCTGTTGTTATAATTTATTTGTTATTAATTTGTAGTATCAGCTGATGTTTGCAGGAGCCACAGCTGTAAAAGCTGCTGGTCATCATGTCGGTTTGGATGTCTTCATGTGTTTATGAATGTGTTTCCAGCTGCAGGATTTCAAACCATGGCTCGCTGCTCCTCGTCCAGTGTGTCTCCGTCAATGACTGTATAGAGATTGAAAATGTGACGTCATTCAGGGGTAAAACCGCAAAGGATTCTGGGAACTGGTGGCAAGAGGTACTAGCGCACGCAGGCTTTCAATTGAAATCAGTTACACAGCGACAAAAAGAAACAAAAAATGGCAAGAAGCTGTTGTATTATTAACTGCAATAGCCGGTCGCATGACAGCCACGGGAAGCCGACGGGTAAAGAGATCTTTTTTTATCGGATTACGTCGTGGAAGAGGAATTGTTTAAGCCATGTTTCCGAAGTAACAAAGGCAACGGATGGCCTGGATATACCAAATATAACGTCCCAGAACACTCCAGCTCACATGTTAGTCTGCTCCAAGCATTCCCACAAAGGTCAGTGTTTTGTATTAGTTAATACGTCATTTTTCTTAACATAATTGGTGATATAGGTTACAAGCAAGTCTGGCGCTGAACAGAAATGATTGGGTTATGCTCCTTTTATTGTGCATAAATAGTGAATTGTCCTGACAGAATATTGCGTTTCGCTTCTGTTATTACCATGGTACATTGACAAAAACATATACTTTTATTCACAGGATAAAACTGTTTTTTGTATCACTAATTGCCCAGTACGATTACAGCATACAATATTATTGTCACTGCTACATTTCTGTAATGCGTATGATAGGTTTGCAGCTTGAACCTATTTGCTGGAACGTTGAAGGCAATGTGATTACACAGCAAGCAAGACACGAGTAGGCAACATTCTTTATGTTTCACGTGCACGGGAGAGAACTGGACAGGCGCCAAACTGTGACCCCAGGAAGACTCCCCAGAGCCGTCCATCTAAACAAAAGGCACTTAGCCTAAAACAGTTTATCCTACCATAAAACAATAAGACAAGGTACGACCTCTCCCATGCTCCCAGAGTGTGGGTGTGAAAACCAGAACACTCTGGAATGCACACAATGCCGTTGCAGACTATTAAGGATCAAACCTCCTATCACTACACAATCAATTATACACCTCTAAGCATATATGGTTAAATATTTCTTAATACAAATGACAATAATAAAATATAAACCCAACATCTCCACCCTGTATTGTCATTTTATAAGGCTATATGGCGTACATATATATCTTCAGCTCTACACCACTTGTCACCATTTTCAGTGCAGGCTTCATTCATACACACACATTAGCCTTAGCATCCATGTCACTCTGCTGCAACAGTATGTAGTTGGTAAAAGTGTTAGTAATCATTTTATTCACCATCGATCTTACACATGGCAAAATGCAACCTGTAAACAAGCAAAACAACGCCACCAATGTAAGGATGGGAGTCAAAAACTTTAAGAACATATTCCACCATGGTCCAGATGTCAACCAGGCTATCCAGCCTTGGGACGCGTCTCCTCCGGATGTGTGGTCTGCCACATATTTCTGCAGAGCAGTTAAGTTCTGCAGTGCCTCATAGATGTCTCCTCCAGTCGTGTATCCATCCGGGATGAATGTACAACACGTCTCTCCAATCAGCTTACACACTCCTCCTTGTGATGCTGTTATCAAGTCCAGGGTCAGCCTGTTCTGCAGAACCATCGTTCTGATGGCCTTTTGCTCCTCCGCTAAGGCTGTTCCCAGCTTCTTAGTGAGATTAATGTGTCGCAGTAGGGCATACCGGTTGATCTCCACGTGATCCCGCACCTCTGCAACTCCGATGTTTGGGATCAAACTTTGGAAGAATTTAGCTCCTCCACCCCAAATACGGAATTCCCGTGGCACTCCAGTGTCTACTGTTACTCCAAAAGAATTTGGTGAGGCTATATCCACCTCACGCTTCCGTCGGTTGCTAGGGTGATGTTCAACTCTGTCCATGAAGAAGACATGATCCGATAACTTCACCAAGGCACACAATCCTCCCCATCCCTCAGGGAGCGATAGATAGGCTTTATGTCCACACAGGAAGTACCAATCAGCCAACACTCTTGTTCCTTTACTGCTCGGCGCTGTCCTCGCACAGCCTGTCCAATTCTGGCTCTTTGCTTTTACTGGTATTCTGTAAGCCAGGTTGACCTTGCATTCGGTCCTCCTCAATGTCAAGTTCTCAGCACACTTCGCACTGGTCAAGCATTTCATACACCTGCTCTCGTTCTCTGGAGGGCAGTAGGTGTATATGTATCCACATAAGTGAAGCGGCAGCTCCCCCACTGACAGTGTTCCATTGTTTATCACACACAATGGTAGTTGAGCTGTGTCTAGCTTATTCAGCAATATTATGTCTGGCAGCGGGTCTGACACTTGAGGCCAGGCCAATAAGTCAGTTTGTCCAGAACAATTCACGTTCAGAAGTGGCGACTTACTCCAGGTGATGTTCAGAGGTGTACTATAGTTGGCCTTGGACCAGAGGACTCTGTAGCCAGGATGAGTTGCTAAGCCTAACAGACACCAACTTCTGTCCTCTGTTATGCTGTACGGCCACAATCCAGATGTATATGCGGACAATGGCATATGAGCACACACATAGCAGTCCGTCCTATTGTTCAAGTGAGCAGTTGTATTCATAAACTGCCACCAAAAGTTTGTAGAATAGCCATGAGGATATTGGGTGTGGTTTCCTCGGACATACAAGGTCTCCACTGCTGACCATGACGACATCAAAGCCATTACACTCAGCAGGGTAGACAACACTTTTCCAGCCATTCTGATGAGTACCTGTGGCTCAGTTGGTTTCTTCACCGGATTGAGACGAGGGGCCCTGGAGGCTTTCCCTCCCCTTTGTACCCGGTCTTCCTGCCACTTACTCCGAGCTGGCCTGGATGTGTGTCACCTTTTTGCAGTGGCTTTGGTGTATCCAGGTGGGTCGCTCTGCGATCTTCACAGCTGTTGGTGTTGTCAGCAGAGCCTGGTACGGTCCGTCCCACCGTGGCTTCGACCAGCACTTCCTCTTTATGACCTTTATCAGCACCCAGTCCCCTGGCTTCAGACGTTCTTCCTGTACAGAAACAGAATCATCTGGCAGATTATTTGCACTCATGACTTCTTTGCTTTTCAACATTTTAATCATCCAGTCTGCTAGTGTGTTTTCTTCTTCTGCTTTATCATTATCAATACAAAACACTGGAACTCTAAATGGCCTGCCATATATTATTTCAAATGGGGTTAGACCATTATCAGTCGGCGTAATTCTCATATACATTTTCACCAGCTCAATGCAGTCTACCCATGTTCTGCCTGTTTCCTCCATTGTTTTCCTGAGTCTCAACTTTACTGTGCCATTAGTCCTTTCAACCAGCCCTGCACTTTGTGGGTGGTATGAGCAGTGGTTTTTTAGTGTTATCCCCAGATGTTGTGACATTTTCTCAATTATTTCATTCACAAAATGAGGACCATTGTCACTGTAAATAGTCTGGGGGATCCCATGCTCTGGGATCACATTTTTGCATATTGCCTTAGCCACTGAAATAGCATCTGCTCTCTTAGTGGGGACAATTTCAACCCACTTTGAGAACGGGCACACAATTACCAGGCAGTACCTGTAGGTGTTACAGTTAGACAACTCAATGAAATCCATATGGATTACTTCAAACGGGTAGCTGGGTCTGGGAAACCTTCCTCTTCTAGGTCTGAGGTTCCCCTGAGCGTTATGTTTACAACATATTAAACACGCTTTACAAAAATGTTTTGAATAAGCATTGAATCCCAGTGTGAAAAACTGCCGTTCGACTGCTGCCACCATCCCGGCTGTGGAGACATGGCAGAGCCCATGGCTCAAAATTGCAGCAGTCCTATATAAGTTCTTAGGCAATATAGGTTTATCACAAAGATAGTAGACATCACCTCTCAGGCTTGCTCCTTTAGTGAGCCATAGCTGCTTCTCAGCTGGAGGTGAGTGTGACTGCATGTCTGCTAACACATCATGTGTAATGGGCATAGTTTGCTCCTGAGACGCCAGAATATGAACCCCATGTGATCCAAGGGCCGCTTCCTTTGCAATTTTATCTGCAAAGGCATTGCCCAGTGCAACAGGGTCAGTGCCACGTGTGTGTGCTGCACATTTACAAACCGCAACTTTACTGGGCAGTAAAACTGCTTTCAACAGGTCCTGTAACAGTGTTGCATGCTCCACAGGTTTCCCTGTTGATGTTGTCATGCCTCGTCTTGACCACTGAGCGGCAAAGAAATGAAGTGTGGCATAGGCATATTGACTGTCTGTGTATATAGTCACTGCCTGCCCCTCAGCTGCTTTGCAGGCTTCTGTCAGAGCCACTATCTCAGCTGCTTGGGCAGACATGGAATGTGATAACTGCCCAGCACGGATGACCTTTACATCATCCACAACAGCAAAGCCTGTTTTAGTCTTTCCCTCTGCCGTTTTAAAACTCGAACCATCAACAAACCAAACCTTGCCCTCAGTGAGTGGTATGTCTGTTAAATCACTTCTAGGTTTACACTGTGTTTCCACATGCTCACGACACACATGTGGTGTACCCTCTTCCTCTGTGGGTAACAGTGTAGAGGGATTCAAAGTTGTACACCGTTTAATAGTTAGGTGTGGCTGGGAGAGCAACAGTGACATTAAAGATAAGTGTCTTGCAGGTGACAAGAATGTCATTTTAGTCTGCAGCAATAAAACATCCACCTCATGTGGAACTAGCAGGGTCAAAGGGTGAAACAAAACAATTTCACCAGAACACTTTACGGCTTCAGCAGCTGCACACACAGATCGCACACAGTGAGGTAAGGCACAAGCCACTGAATCCAGCCTCTTAGAATAATAAGCTACTGGCTTCATTCTACCTCCACACTTTTGTGCTAACATGGATGTCATAAAATGCCCTTTACAATCAACAGTTTGAACAAAAGGCTTGTTATAATCTGGAAGCCCTAGAACTGATGCTCCTGTCAGCATCTGTTTCAGCATGCACAGAGCTTGCTCCCCCTCAGGGGTCCAACTCAAACTTTCTGACATAGCCAAAGGTTTACTGTACATCATATCTAGTAATGGCTGGTTTAGAGATTCTATGCTGATTTAACTGACCATTTGCAGACTTCACATAAATTGTGCCACTTGAAGGGTCAACTCCTGACACATGATCTTTTAAAACAGTTTTATCTGCACCTGAATCACACAGAAATTGAATGATTTTACCCTGCACGGTTAACGTGCGAACTGGTTTTACTTCTTTCCCTAACAGATTTAGCAATACTTCAGTTAAATCTAGAGTCTGAAACACAGGCTGTTGTAAATTCTGGCAAACTAGGGGATCATTTGTACATGTATGTGTGTTAGCAGTGTCAACAGATGCTAGTCATTTATTATAATAAGGGTTTTTTGCATCAGGACGTCTATACTCTTCAGGCATGCGGTCAGGGCACTCTCTTGCATGGTGCCCCTTTTCCCCACATGCATAGCATATATCATTCTTTTTGCCGCGGTTCCCCCTAAATTGCCATGAGCCCCTATTTCTCCTACTCCTGCCTCCATTTTGCTCTCTTCCAGCCTGTCCCTGAAACAAAATTTCACCTGCTAAAAAGGCAGCGGCCTCAGAGCTTTGTGATTTATTTTTATTTTTATTTTTAATAACTTCCTGTGCATGGCGGGCCCAATTCATGCATTCAACGGACCCGTCAGTGTTATGACTAACATTTTGTTTTCTGATAAAATCAGCAATGGGTGAATGAAAGCCATTCATCAAAGCATGTTTTAACTGCTGCTGATATGGGCTGGCCTTCTCCGCGCTCTCTTCAAGGCCACTATGCACTTTGAAAACTTCCTCTAATCTCGCCCTGAATTCGTGAACATCCTCTCCTTCTTTCTGCACACATTGGGCAATTTTGTTGTAATCTGCAGAAGCTTTAAAGGTAGTTCTAAGACGCTCATAGACCCCATCAACTTGGCCTCTTAAATTTTCATGGCCATAGGGTAGGACGGTATTACCATCCCTCCCTGTGTAGGTGCCTCGCACCCGAGCCCAGTTATATGTGAGACACTTCCTAAAAGTGGCTTCTGTTTCCTGACCGTTTAAGCGGTATGAGGAGCAGAGTTGCTTATGTCGGGCGATAAATTCATCAACATTAGTCAAGGGGTCTGCTAAACCTTTACATGCTTCTGCACATTCAGATTCAGTCCATGGCCTGTAAACACAAATAACACGGCTTCGGTCACTTTCAACACCAAAATGGGGATTCGCGACCTCCACCATGGGAAAGGTATCTGCTGCATGGACAGGGTAGACAGGCATGCCAGCTGCACCCGTCTCATCCCTTTTAGTTTTGGATCTAGTGTTATAAGGGCTTAAATATTGTGCTGCGGCATCCCCAAACTCCTGTCGCACTCTATCCTCCTCCTCTCTCTCTCTCTTTCCCTGCTCCTGCTTTTCTTCCTCCTCTCTGGCCTCTCTCTCCCTCTCTAATGCTGCTCTACGCTGTTGGTCCCTTAATGTCAGCACCACTGAAGTAGACTGCACCGTCTCATCTTCAGGTTTCACAGCTAATGCCTGCAAAGCTGCTCTCTTCGCGTTCACTGCCTCCTGTCTTTTCTGCGCCTGCTCTAACCACAGTTTAGCGGACGCCAGTTGTAACTCTCTCTCCTGTTTCAATTTCCCTTTTGCACAAGCTGCCTTTACTGTCAACTGATCTATTAACATTTGACATTGTCCTACAACCAATTTACCTTCAAAACCATATTTCTTGCGCCAACGTCCTAAATACTTTGTGCTTCCAGGAGCGAATTTCATCATAAACTTCTCGTCACCCTCTGATGCACTCTTGGTTGCTTGGGAACCCATGATAACAACAACAACCGTGTCACAGACCACGCCTGCTCCGCAGCATTCACACAAACACAGCAACACTCTTCTGGGACCCTAACCCAGTCGCGCGACTCAAAACCCAGTGAAGGGACGCTCGGGACACAAACCCAGGGCGATTTCAAAACCGGACACTCACCGGACGCTTGGGCCCTTGGGCGATTTCACCAAAACCTCTCTCTCGGGACCCTAACCCAGTTCTGGGACACTAACCCAGTCAACTCTTCCAACTTACTCGGCGTTGCTTAGCGTGTAATATCAGCCTCGGATCCCGCCGATCGTCATTCGTCGGGGAGAGAAAACAGACAGCTAATCCACCGGCCCGATGACAAATTCTCACGTCTCGCTGACGTCAGGGTTCTCTCCTCGGTGAATGCCGACTCCAGGGATCCGGCTCGAAGGACCAATTAATGATAGGTTTGTAGCTTGAACCTATTTGCTGGAACGTTGAAGGCAATGTGATTACACAGCAAGCAAGACACGAGTAGGCAACATTCTTTATGTTTCACGTGCACGGGAGAGAACTGGACAGGCGCCGTTCCTTTGCTTGACCCCAGTTGCTCTCGTACGCTCTCCCGTAACACTGCTCTTTTATTGTGGTTACATGAATATGCATAGATTCATTAACATATGACCTCTTATATAGGTATACATGTGAACAAAGAATACCGTGTGTGTGTGTGTGTGTGTGTGTGTGGGGGGGGGGGTCAGACCCCAGGAAGACTCCCAGAGCCGTCCATCTAAACAAAAGGCACTTAGCCTAAAACAGTTTATCCTACCATAAAACAATAAGACAAGGTACGACCTCTCCCATGCTCCCAGAGTGTGGGTGTGAAAACCAGAACACTCTGGAATGCACACAATGCCGTTGCAGACTATTAAGGATCAAACCTCCTATCACTACACAATCGATTATACACCTCTAAGCATATATGGTTAAATATTTCTTAATACAAATGACAATAATAAAATATAAACCCAACAGCGTACTAGAAATTATTTCTACTACTAATTAATTACCGTTGAGCTCAAAAGTCCTATTAATAAACGGTTAACGAATGTGTATTTATGAAGACGACTTGTGAGACTGGTAAACTTACCTTTGTTCGTACGATGGTCTTTGGTTCTACATGGTGCATTTCAAGGTCCTGTACCCATCCGTCAGTAAACTGTACCTGGGCTTGTTGCAGTGACCTGAAGTTACTAAACTTCATGAGTGTATGCACTCACTCCAAAAACTATATAATTATAAATGTGAGCGTGGTGAAAGTTGGGCAGCACGCTGACGTCTTTTGTCCACTCTGTGTGCTCCTAAGGGTCTAACCCAGGGGTCAGCAACCCGCGGCTCCGGAGCCGCATGCGGCTCTTTAGTCTTTATTTTGCGGCTCTGCGTGGTTTGGGAAAATAAATTAGAACTATTTAGCTGAAGTGTATTTTATTTGTGTTTAGTTCTTTTTTTTAACTTGTAGTTCTAAATTGGAAGATTATTGTGATTTTGAAATATAAAAATAAAATTATATTCTATTATTTTTTTCATTGCTCAAAATAAGCTTCACACTCGCGGAAGCCGGTATACCCGTCGAAATGCCGTGCATTTATTGAGACTTTCAACCCCAGGTAGGCCAATTATGGATCTTCGGATCCACATTATGTCGGCAGCTGTTCTCCACCGTGAACTATGTTAAAAACAAACACCGCTCACGCCTCACAGATGACAGCTTACAGTCCTGCATGAAGATGAATGCCCCGATTTGCAGACGCTGTGCGCAAAAGTTCGGCACCATAAGTCTTATTGTAAACATATCACGGCAGACCCGATGATGTTTGCATGAACACGCTTTTCAGCATCTCTTTATTGACCGCTTTTCACACACGATTGCTGACGCATACAGCCGGCTGTAGCTTTTCAGCTCACAGCCCGACAACACAACAGCAGAAAGAGCACAGACTTTAAGGCAGCGAGGTGCGATTGCAGGTGCCGCTCAGGTGCGTCCGACTCCCATGCAGCGGCACTGCAGACCACGCCCCGCCACACACATTAACCAGGTAAAATACATATTTAGGCAGAATTTTGCAAATATCTATTTTTCATCTTTTAGCAGCATAGTGCTTTTTTTCCAATTATTTTGTAAAAGTCAGGTCAAGGCTCCAAAAGCCCAAAGGAGATATAAGGGTGGCGGCTCACGACAGTTTTTGTTTGCTACATGGATCATTTTAGTTCAGCTGGGTGTCTTTCCTTTTGTTATATTTCTTTAAGAGTTCAAAATGTGTTAATTACATAAATAAAATGTAATTTTCTCTGTAGCACTTCATGGATTTCATAAGGAACACACCTTAGTTGCTCTGTGGATTCTTTTAAAAAGCAGTTAAAAACTTTTCTGTTCAAACAAGCCTTTTGTTGATCTACGTATTTTATATTCTTTACACTATTTACATTTGATCTTTTACATTGTGTATAATGTCTATTGATTGTATTGTTATTTTAATATTTGTGTACAGTGCTTTGTGACTGCCTGTCTGTGAAAAGCGCTTAATAAATAAACTTTACTTACTTACTTTAGTTGTTCACACAAAGCATAAAGGTAAAAAAAAACAACAATATATACAGTGTTATCTTCATTTTAGATTTCAAAAAGTATTTGCGGCTCCCAGTGTTTTCTTTTGCGTGGAAACCGGGTCCAAGTGGCTCTTTGGGTGTTAAAGGTTGCAGACCCCTGGTCTAACCCTTGCACTCCTTTGATTTTTTCCAAGTACCTTTTCTTTGCCTTTTCGTCGAGTCTGTCTTGGGAGGGCTGGGACAGCGGCTCTGACTCCAGCGGTTGGTCAACACCAAGGCTGACCAGGAACAAAGTGGTTCCTCTGTCTCTCCCGCTGCCGCCCACACCCTTGGAGGTCAAGCAGAGGCTGTTGGAGTCGAAGACCAGTCCTGTGCAAAAGCCACCGTGCGAGGATGGAGAGACTGGCGTGGGGGAACGGGACGCTGCGGTTGTAGATGCTGCACAAACTACAGGTAAGAGAACGGGTCACCAAACAGAAATTCTAAACATATGCTTGATTAAGTTTCTTAAATGTGATTAGGCGCTGCTTCTCTCCCTGGTAAATGTTTTAAACATATCGTAAAAATTTCTGCTTTGAACAAGACATCAATTTGGTTTCCGAGACTTTGTGTCATAGAAGGGGTACATTTTCCAGAGAATTGCAGTTTCTGATTAATATTCTTTCAATTAACTAACCAATTAATTGACTAGCATTAGCTCTGATAATGACCATGTCAATCATGAAGCGGCAAAAACTGCAGTTCCGGAAGTGGCCACTTGAGGCTGGCTCCAAAAGTGAGCTAATGTCTGTACTTGTGTTAAAATGTTAAAACGTCACAGCTCTCAAATGATTTTTTACTCCATGGTCTATTGATCAGTTTTTTTTAACTATATAGTAGGGAAACTTTTTTTAGATAGATAATTCTTTTGAACAATGGCAAGACTGAAATGTAGGCGTGGCCATTTGACCTTGCCATAGAAGTTTCAGTTACATTCTAGTATTTAATTAGTCTTTTATTGTTTTTGTCTCTGCATAACTGTACAATTTAGGGCTCAGTTTCCCAATCAAGCCTTCTAGCATTAACACATAACAGCATTCTCAGTCTCTCATACAAACATGGTCTCTTCTCAAAATAAGAAATCCAAACCCATCAGGTGACATCGCCCATGTCCCTCTCAGGTACTGCTAGACCATCAGGGCTCAACATTTTTTGATCCTCGGCTGTGCTTTGTGTTAGCTTGTCAGCAAGCAGCATGATGCTTATGGTACACATTAGACCTGCTAAACATGAGCTGCTTAGCTTCGTTGTTGCGAGGATGTTGACATGTGGGTCAAAGCCCTGCTCTGTCTCAGTGCAGCCTCACAGATCTAACCTTATTTTACTCTTCTGACAGTTTACTCAAAAATAATTGTTTAAGTCAATCATCAGGTGAATAAACTTAAGTTGTAGTCCTGGTTAATGATACTAAATTAACTCAAATACAGTGTATTTTGTCCTAAAATGCACAAAACTTAACTGTAGGAGAAGAAAGTGACCATGTTTGCATTTGTGGTTCAATTTCACCTTTTCTTTTTTAGCCTTCAGAAACAGTTTGTAAAAATCTAACAGATGGTGTTTTTTTTTTTAACCCTTTGTAAGCATCACTCTGACAGTACGAGGCACAAAGGCTGGTTTACCTCAGGAGACAGCAATGCTATAAATATTTGGACTGAAAGTTCAGCTGTCAGATGGGACTGTTGTTGCTGAGACACTGAGCTTAAAGATAAAGGATCCATTGTGTGCCTTTGACATTTGTAATGTCTGCATTTCAGACAGGAGAGTGTCAGGAAGCCTGCTTATCTCTGAATTTCCAGTCACAAATAACTTCATATAGATTCAGACACAGCAGCGCTCTGCAGGGTCACTGTGGAGCCATTCAGCTCCATCGAGTGGTTAATTGGTATATTGGCTTAGTTAGTTAATCTGTTTGTTCAGTCAGCAGAGCTCAGTGGATATATAAACAATTTCACTGTTTCCTGTGTTCTTGTGAAGCAGCAGTTGTAGAAAATGGTGTGAATGAGGCCGGTGGCAGTTCTGTGGCGGTGGCTCCAACAAACAGCGCACCCTCAGACGACACACCGACAGACAACGGGCCAGCCGACTCGGCGTCCTCTGATGGGGAGCCAGTAAACCCAGTACCCCGACGGCTACGCCGCCGCCACACGCCACGCTCTGAGCAGCCGCGCCGAGACAGTTCCCAGGATGACAAACCAGCCATGATCCGTAAACCGCCGAGAGCAAAGAGCACGCCGGTGATCAGCACCAAGGACAAGGAGAATCAGAGACCGTCCAGCCAGCTGGACTGGAGCGAGAGACAGATGGAGGTCAAGAGGACAACCAATGATGTGAGCACTAATCTCAGTTGAGATACTGCAGCACTTTCAGAGCCTTTAAAGCTCAGTGCTCATGGCAACAACAAATATACTTTACTCTTATGACCATAGCAACTTTTCAGAATTACAATCAATAATTTGACTGTTTTTAAGTTATACATTAAGATTTTAAACACCGTTATATTTCAAGAGACAGACTTGCTAACTAGAAAAAAACACATAGCACATTACCAGCCTTTTTCTTCAGGCCCGTCCTTGGTAGTGCAGGGGTCCTGCAGAGTAGCTCGACCTCATTCACAGGACAGCAGAGAAGTGAAACCGTGTTACCAAACACGCGGCAAACATGAATAATAAAACGCCGGTGTAGCTTTCGGAAATGACTCCTCTCTCTGGTTTCTCCTCACAGAGTCACACTTCTGATGCCTGCGTTCAGACCCGCAGGGAGTCTGACAAGCGGAGCTCCAGGCTGGACCGCCGGCGTGCTCGATCGGCTGACCTGGAGAAGATAAGACGCTCGCAGCTGATGGTGGTGGACGACCACTGGATGACAGAGTACATGCGCTGTTTCTCCGCCCGGCTTAGGTAGAGATGGGCTCCACCTAGAATCCCTAAATACCAAGTTTCCTTACGTGCAAATATCAGGAGGAAATCATTTTAATTAATAATACAGAGAGAGAACCGTGTTGCCACAAGCAAACACCGCTCGCTGCGTTGTCTCCTTAGTTGACAGAGAAATAACAAATAAAGTGAAGAAGTGGGACGAGCTACTGATTTAGATCCAGTTGATAAAGTTCTAAATAGTTTATGAACATCAAGTTTACAATTTTATCTTTCTGTACATGGGTAATTACAAAAAGTACCTTTAAACATTTTATAATAAAGATCAGAGATTAGATTCTTTTAACAGATTTGGGACTATTTTTACATATATCTTTGGGATTTCAGTAATGAAATGACACAAAACAAATCTAATTAACTTAAAATTAATTTAATTCCCTTCTCTCTGGGATCTTAGATAACTTCTCTCAGTTACTGGGTGAATTAGCGCTTCAGCCAGGAGGGTGTCACTCCTCATATGAGAAAGGAACAGTGTTACAGGAGTGTGTCTGATCATTGAGCAGCAGTTATCAGCTAGACTGCAGCGTCCTTTGGAAGATGTTTGATGTAAGATGTGCCCTTACATCAGCGTTTATCTGCATTCACGACCTTGCTGCTTTGGCTTCCTGATGGAGACAAAAAGCTCTTAAAAGCAACTGTAGCAGAGGACAGACACAGCTCGCAGTTGTTAATGCGCCCCCAAGTGGTCAGAAGCTGCAGCTTTAAGCGCTAAAATGCTCCAACGCTCTTTTTTTAATTCAAAATATTTTTATTGAGTATTTGTGGATATAGTTTACAAAGAAAAAAAAGAAGACGGAAAACACAAACTGTTTTACAATGAATACAAAACAGAACTTCTCATGTTGGAACATTTTTCCCCCTTATTATTTACCAAACAAGCAATGAGAAAAAAAAAAAAAAAACAGAGAAAATAAACGAATAAACATTTATTATGACTTGTGATGGTATGGTATAGCCTTTCCCACGTCTTCACTTGATGTCAAATTACACGGGATTATTTATGATAAACTATCGAGACAACAGGAACAGTGTTTTTTTGCTCCAGCATCCTGTCAGAGCGAATCGCTGCTGTCGAGAGAGAAAAAAATACTATCCTTAAATTTCAGACTAAAGCCCATTTATGCAAAAGTTATTAACCATCACCTTTCTTTAATTTTCTTTTTTTTGTTGTTGGCTTTCCCTATGACAGTAACGATTGGATCTGCAGGAACAGTTCAGATTTCTGTTTCTGAACACTTTCAGATGAAATTGACTGAACTGTGTTTCTCTGGTGTTGTTTTTGTATGAGAATGAACAATAAAATGACTCTTTCTTAGATTTTCTATACATATATCTACAAAAAAAAAAAAAAAAACACATCCACGTCACTTTTGAATGTATTTAGTTTCTCAGCATGAAAGAAAGCTCAACTGCTCTGCTTTCATTTAGAGCTCATTTCCAACACAAATTCTGTTTTTCAGTTCTCTCTCATGAAGCCAGCTGTGTATTTACACCTCAGAGAGTTTGATCGGAAAAAGGCCCAAACTGGAATTTTGATATCCGTGTATTTTGGATATGAGGAGTTGAGCTTAGATTAAAAGAAGTTAGAAACACATGATATGTCAAATAAAGCTCAAATCTAAGGTATTTTTACAGAAAAGGTTACTATATTAAATTGTAATCATTGTAATTATTTAGATCAGGTAGCTGTTAAGCATACAGTATATTTATTGCAGAGTGTAGTTGGTGTGTTTTCACTTTGGGCAGCTTCTTTTTTTAAAATTGATTTTTAATCAGAAATAACCTGCGATTTTGACACAGTGTGTAATGAATACTCCACAGGAAAAAGCTTTTAGGGTAATTACGCAAAACTAGATGTTTCTAAAACTTTTAAGTGAAATAAGGAGCAGTCATTAAAAAGTATCGCTGTACTGCTGTCACTCTTATTTTTTTAAAGACAGCCAGAACGTATCAGAATTCCAGTTTAAATCCAGGCGTTTCTGCAGCGTCCTGGTCCACCAGGGCTGAAACAGAGACCTACGTTTCCATCAGCGTGAAGAAAAGCGCACGTGTTAAAGCGTTCTGAGTTTGTGGCGTCTGTTATTTGTTGATTTTAACTCAAGATTGTAAATACACTGTGAGGTCATGGCGGTGTCTCATGACTCAAACTGAGGGCTAATCGTCATTATGTACCAAGTTTACAGTTTTGCACTCAAATTCACTGAGAATGCTTGTTGTTTTCACACCAACCGAACCTCTTCACTCTGAATGTTCACAGCTCTTCCTGTTTGTCCTGACACCACAGGAAGACTCTAGTATTTTCTAACAGTCCAACTTTAAAAACCAGTGTTTGTGCTGTAGGTGGTGACGGAGATGTCCACACACTTTACTGAAGTAAAAGCACTAATGGTTAAAAAAAAAGACTCAGTCGTGACTAAATGTTTTGTTGTGTAAGAGTAGCAAGTATGATTTTGCAATTAATATGTTTGTCAATTGACTAATTCTGTTAGAGCTGTGAGAAAATCTAGTATGAGTGCACAGGGTTCAGATATCAGAGTTCAGAAAGTTGTAAAGCTTCATCCATGTGCTCAAAACATGTTTTATCTAAAGTACATGAGCATTTGTTTCTGCGTTGCTTCAACCTGAATGTGTTCTCATTGTCGGTCAACGTGAACAGTTAACATCATTTTCAGCATCACTGTCAACTGCAGCTATCAAATATAACATGAGGCATAATGTGATGTTGTTAAAACTGAGGGTCCGTGCAGTGGATTCACTCAGAAACCGAGTGATTGTAAACACAGCTGTTAAAGACCTCAGAGTGAGAGTGGGTAAACGTACCTGTAGAGCTGCCGTGGATGCAAAGGTCATGCTTTGGTTATTTATCTTTATAACGCATTTGAAACGTATGAATGTCGAGACAATCACTAGAAATGATTTGAGGTGATCTGAAAGTGAAAAAAAAAAAACTAAATATGTAACACTCAAGATAAGCTGTCATATAGAGTGGACGTAGGTGGACTTGGTGTAGCAGAAAATGTTGCTTTCTTGTGTGGTTTACCAGCAACAGATAAGAAGAAATGTGTATCATATGTCTGAGTATTTAATCCTGTTGACATATTTTGCCCACTGTATTTGTATTTAAAAACATGCACAGGTTATATTTTCATTCACTTTAATGCATTGCTGTGAATAAATTATTTGAATAAAATCTGATTCGAAGAGTTGATTTGTTAACCAAGTCTTGTAATTTCACCTGCATTTGTCCAGGTTGCACGGCTGAAAACAGTCCTGCTATAAGAATCAAACTGTGATTTTTATAGCACAATTTCTAAAACTATTAATACTTATAGCAAAACCACTCACTGAGTTTGCAAAACTAAAAGCACAAACACTGCTTTGCAGTCAGTTTGCCATTTTGTAACACACACTTTGCAAAACTGTAGGCACAATTCACTGCACAACACTCTTTTTGCAGAACTTTAAACACAACTCACTGCTTACAGTCAATTACCAAATTTCCAACACACTCCTAGCAAAATTATACACATGTATGGCTATCATTAACACTATTTTGCCAACTGTCTGGCACACTTTCACATGGGAAAACTGTTTTAGATAATTAGTCCACTTTGCAATCAGCCTAAGCACTATAAACAGGCCACAGGTAAGCTGTCTATGTGGAGTACAATGGAAGGAGCAGCAAGAGTGAGAAGAGTGAGAATCAGAGGAGTGATGGAATCCTTGTCCAGAGAGTGATGGAACTAGAAGCAGATGCAATGGGACATGAGCTACTTTTTGTGGATGAGGCCGGTTTTAACCTCAGTAAAACCAGGAGACGTGGCAGGAACATTATTGGACACCGTGCCATCATCAGTGTCCCAGGACAACGTGGTGGTAACATAACCATGTGTGCAGCTATAAGCCAAAATGGTGTTGTTCACCATCATGCAACCATAGGCTCATACAACACTGCACACATTATTGCATTCCTGGACACCTTGCATGACATGCTCACTGTTCAGAGACCAGAGCAGACCCGATATGTCATCATATGGGACAATGTTAGTTTCCATAGGGCTGCTTTGGTCCGCAACTGGTTTACAGACCACCCATCCTTCATGGCACTCAACCTCCCTCCATACTCTCCATTCTTAAATCCCATCGAGGAGTTCTTCTCTGCCTGGCGCTGGAAAGTGTACGACCGTCATCCTCATCAACAGGTAGCCCTTTTACAGGCAATGGAGGAGGCATGTGGAGATACTGACCAAGCATCATGTCAGGCCTGGATACGTCATTCAAGGAGATATTTTCCCCGGTGCCTTGGACTGGAGGATATCGCATGCGATGTGGACGAAATTTTGTGGCCGGACTCAGAAAGACGACATGATGTAGGCTGATTGTCTTTTTTTTTCCCTTTTTTTTTTGGGAAATTCCTATTTTGTGTTCTGACTTGGTGTTGATGAGTGTGAATAAACACCAATACTTGAAGTTTGGATCCTTGTATGTTTACATGACACTATGACAAAAGTGTGACCTCAAATTGACATCTGTACACAGAGAAAGCAAAAGCCAGATGTGTTTTGTATTCATACCATCAGTGTGCAGTTGGCGCATTGTGTGCTTAGTAGATGATGGCTTGTGTGTACTGTTTGATACGAAAACACCATTTTTACGAAGGTGTGAAGAGTTAATCTAGCTGTGTTCGCTTTTGCAAGGGAACTACAATGTTTTGATAATTGGGTGACAGGTTTTCTTATTTGTGTGTAGAGTCTGTGAAGGTTCTCAGTCATCCAGGTCATCGTAGTCAAAGGAGTTTGCAAAGAAAAGCGTCTGGACTTCTTTGAGAGGCGGTGGTTTACGACACCAACTGTCTGCCATCTATAATCCAGTTTTGAGTTCCCTCCCCAGACGCCTTAACGCCCACTCACATCCTGGGCCATCTGACCTCAGGAAATCACATGATAGGGTGGGGCCAGGTTTCACAATGGGCTCACCCGAAACCCTGGCTGATTAGGTCCCACACCCACTTTCACACCTTGGCGCATGTGATTAGAGGATCACCAGGGGGTCCTTTGTCCCTCCTTGGGGGGATACTCCCACTGGGTTAAATCTGGGACTCTCGGCCATTTGACCTTAGAACTGAAGAAGCTTCTCGGATGAGAGGTGAAACGTCTTCAAGCAACTCAAAGAAGTCCAGACGCTTTTCTTTGCAAACTCCTTTGACATTTGTGTGTAGAGTTTTGCAAAAATAGCCAATAGTTACAAAAAATGTGCTTAAGCAATCAGAAAAAACTGTAACTGTTTCGTCCTGACCCCAAAACTGTTCGAAAACCTGAAACTTCTGGATTTCTAACTGTTAAACTGGGGTTAAACTGACCTCCCAGCCCATTGTTCATTCAGTGGTCCTAGTTTCAGTCATTGTGCAAATGTACTGTTTATAAGGTTGGGGAAACCTGCAGTCAGCTGAGACTGAAGAAGCCACTTGGATGAGTAATGAAACATTTCTCCCACTGAAAATGCTACGTCCAGATGAACAGAATCAACTTTAATAAAGACAGTAAATAAAGACCAGCATGCAATTCATATCATTTGTTCCTTTTAACCAGGACAGCCAGCAGGAGGACGGAGACAATTGGAAGGATAATGTAAACCACCAGCTCCAAACTTTCTGGAAATCCTAATTCCAGTCCCTAAACACTGTTGTCCTAGAGATCAGCAAAGAAGAATTCATGAATATATTTGTCAGCACTTTCAGAACTTCCATATTCATCTATAAGCCCTAACATTCATGTAAGAGATGTGCAAATTAATGCAGACTGCTAATGATGTACAGGTAAGAAATGTACCTTAGATCTCCTTCCCCCCCAAAAAACAAACAAGATTTTATTCACAATAAAACATTAAAAACAAATCAAATGTTTAAACTGAAAAAATGTACCATTTAAACAAAAAACGGCCCTCATTCACTAACAGCGCATAAATTATGTGTCAGAATCAGTTTTGGGTAAGTTACTTTAAATTAGTAACTTAGTTACATTACTAGTTACTTCTATAAAAAGTAACTCAGTTACTTCAAGTTACTCATTACTTTCAGAGTAACTAGTTACTAGGGAAAGTAACTTTGGATTTACTCAGAATTCTCTGGTTAATGTGTTGCTTCCGTAACTGGATACCCAGCAAGATTGCCAGTCTTCTAGCTTGCTTACTTGCCACAAGTGCACTGTGCCACCTACCAATAGAAAGAAAAAATAATGTGCACATTTCCACGAGAGAAATCCCACGCATGGACCGTCGTTGACCGCTGCACGATTCTAGCCTGCTTTTTACATCCAACTCAAAAACTGCAGTCGTGGTGCTTTCGATTGTACTCAGAACTCGGAAATTCTGCCTTCTGAATAGGAAGATGTAACACCAGACTGCAGATGAGCTGCATACAGAGCTGGACTGGGACAAAAAAAATCAGCCCGGGCATTTTGACTAGAGACCGGCCCGCCATTATAGGAAAAATCATAAAGCCTTTGAATGAAAACAAACACTGTTGTGACAGTGATGTACACTGTTCTGATATGTATCAATCTATCAATTGCTTGTTGTAAGACTCAGATAATTACTTTTTTTTTTTTTTTTTTTTTTTTTTTTTTTTAAAAGCGAGACATTTGAAATGAGAATAAGAAAGAAAAGTATTTCCTTGTGCCCACCTCTCCCTGTTAATGCCCTACCTGGCCCCCTGGCAACACTTTGCTAGACCCGCCCCTGCACAGTTACCAGCTGTCAGCTGCTTAGAAAAGGATCCTGGTGTTATTTGTCTCTCAGAAACAGTTCATAACTTCCCTTCAACTCATTCATGTCACCTAAAAGGTAAACCTGTTTCTCCATCACCTGTTCAGCTCTGATGATTCAGTAAGGACATCTCCTGGTTTCATCTTCATGTTTCCCTCTCACCACATATCCAAACCGACATCCTGACCAGCAGCTTTACAGCTGTGGCTCCAGCAAACATCAGCTGATACTAGAAATTAATATTAAATAAATTCTAACAACAGCTGATCAAGCTTAAACGTGCTGCTGTTGTTTAGCGCGCTGGTTTCTTCTTTCTGGCGCAAAGTGGGCGATAAACAACCAAGAGAGAAAAGCCGACCAGCTGATCATTGATCAGTTTCATGATTGACGTAGCAACAGGAGAGGGAGGGAAGAGAATGAGAGGAGAAGAGGCAGCTGCAACGTAAACACAGAATAACTCCAGCTTTGTGTCTTTTTCATTGTAGCTGAAGTCCGGGACAAACTGTGTTCCTTTTCACCTCAATACGAAACGCGTAATATTTTCTCTGAATACCAGAGGATTCTGTTTTTTACGGGAGGGTTGGAAACTCTATTAACCGTATGAACAAAATAAAGATCAACATCAGTAACATAGCACCCACCTAGGGTTGCCAACTTCCTGAAAAATAAATAAGGGACACCTCGTGGCCAGGGCCGGGCGACCCAATTGTCTTCACCCTTCCCTGTGTGGTGAATTTTTTTTAGCTCTTTTTTTGTGTGTGAAATTATTTTTTTAACCATTTGACTTGAAGTTGATTTAAGTAGATGCATATTCTTTGTGATATGAACACATGGGAAACAAATGATCATTTAGCCATTTATTTTTAACGCAAAATGACAACATTAACACAATAAAATAGGTCTCTTTCCTAAACGAAGGACTGGTACGCTTCACTTTTTGTGCAAAATGACAAAATTAACACAAAGAACTCTGTCCTGCTTAACCTAAAATTATATAAATTAATAGAAAACAATAGAAAGAAAAACATTCTTGTAACAGCGCACATTTAGTGCAATTAGAAAAGTGCAAACAAAGTCTGTGGAACACCTGTAAACACAATATTTGTGCCTCAAAGGCCTTGACTGTAGCTGAAAGTTGAAGTAAAAAAAACCCAACAAACTCATGAACTCAAAAGCTCAATGCTACATTATGTGGAAAGAGACTACTTTTTCCATTTGTATTTTTTTGAGCTCTTGCTGCAGTTAGGAGTTGTTTGTCTTTCAGTACTGCAGAGTAAAACTCTGAGCAAGACATATCATAATTTAGACTGACAATGAGCTCACTTCTAATTAACTCAGTAGAACATTTGTTCCGCACATCAGTCCACTTATTCTTCTCCTCAAACCCAGTGGAAGATGGGATGCTGAGTACAAAGGATACAACAGCCTGCATTATTGGGGAGGTCAGCTGCCTGAAGAATTTCCATCCACTTGTAACACGGTGAAGGACCAGGGCGCCTGACTGCAGCTTCATAGAAAATGAGCAACCAGAAGTAGTTTCGACTATGGAGCCTGAGTGTGTGAATAAAACACAGGAAACAAAAATAGAACTCAAAATATATATATATATTATGTTTGTTGTGAGAATTGTATAGACAGATGTACAAAAAAAAAAAAAAAAAATTATATATCAAACAATAATGCTGGTGACAATACAAAACAGCTTATCAAGTTCCCAAAAGGAGGTGGGATGAGGTTTAGTCCAGTATAAAATTTAGTTCAGTGTCATTGACCTGTGATAGGTCATGGGGAAACAGTTCGATTCAATCCATAGCATCACAAGTCCTACCGCAGTGCAGCGGTAGTTGGGTGGCTCGCCATCCCGCGCTGATCAGAGATGATCGCGGGGAAAAAAAACCTGACCTAAACAAGGTCAAAAACATAAATTATCATTCACAGAAGAAAATGAAACAGTATTCTACTGCTATGACAAAATAAATAAATAAATCCATAAATAACACAGTCAAGTAATTAATGCCATGTTTCATACAACAATCAATAAACCAATAGTCGTCATCTCTTATAATGAATATCATTCAAAATACTATTATAGAAAAAAAACATTCTCATGGGTCCCATCAAAGTATATCAGCAATAAAGCTAATAAACAGTATCCAAAGTTAATCAAATATATTTACAAAACTCATTTAATCACAGGTGTTGCGCAACAAGTTCAATAATCGAAATGGAAGTTAACTCAATACAAAAGTCTCATAGGCCGCTTTGGCATTTAATCAGAAAAGTAACAAAAAACATCCAAAACGGACAAAACTACAAACTTCAAATCACTCGTTCAACTCTTGATACGTTAGTCCAACATTCGGCCATAGTTGAACAAACAAAAACAACAATATTCGATAAATAAAACTAGTAATTGCACTTTCAGTCACTAGCCTAGCATTAGCTTACCGGCGTTTTGGAATGCGCGACCGAGGCTCCGCAGTTTCATTCATTGTGGCAAAACAAAACAAACAAATAACTCACCGTTGAGTCGATTGTGAGGTGGTGTAAAGATGAATGAATCGGCCGGGTTATTGCACGCTGTCAACTAGTATGTAGTGTAAAAGTTGTCAATATCTGACAAGAACGCCAACCACAGGGACAACAGCAGCCAGAGGAGCAGGGAACATGCAGCCGATTGACCCGGAACTTATACGGGGTTCATTCCCGCCACAATAAAGGGACTGGCGGAAGTGGGGTCAGAAATTACCGTGGTTACACACTTCTCTGCTGTTCCCTCGGACTGCCATTTTTCCTTCTCCTGATGTTCTTTGGTGAAGTGCTCCAGAAGGCTGGTTGCAGTGACACACTCTTCATAAAGCTCATCCATAGAGATGTTTAACCTGCCAATAGAGATGAGAAGTTGACCTAAATCCTAAGTGGTACATAGAACATTTACAGTGGTAAATAAATGACAACCTTAAAAATATTCTGCAGTAGAACAAAAACTGGAGGAAACCACGAATCAACATGTGACCATTACCTGATGCTGCTGAATTGAAGCAGAGCAAAGTACAGCTAAGCATTATGCAATTTTGCATCATTTTAAAAAGTTTGCTCAGTACTGAACAGCAATAACGCCCGACAGTGCTGTAAACAACGTTAGACTGGTGGGTAATAAGCAAGAGAATAATGCAGAAAACAGATTTTTAGATGGGAAACTCTTCCTCAGAGAGAGAGCTCTGCATGAAGTGTGATTTTATCGTGGTGGAAGAAAAACAGCCACAGTAAGAGGAAATAAATGACGATGTTTATGTGAAGCGAAATATTGGGGTCTACTTTATATTCCAGCTCTAAAGTCAATGTCGTCTTCACTCATTTTTACTGTCCTGGGGACAGGAGAGAGGAGTCTCGTCAGAGGAGCTATAATTTTATAGCTTGAAAAAGTAGAAACAAATAAGTGTTCATTTGAATTCTTGTCTTAGTGATTGAAAATGGTCTCACTTTCTGCCCTTCACTGTTTGTATCTAAACTAAAAAACTACTTTATCTGAATTAAAAGTGACTCTAAATACTACATATTTAGGTGTGTGTGTGTGTGTGTGTGTATATACACACGTATTTTATGTATATAGATTTCTTTTCAATTATTACTCATGATATAACAGTATGCAGACAGGCCCTGCGAGGACATGAGGAGGAAACAGTGACAAAGGTGCGTGAGGCTGCTACAGGCTGTGGATCCCTCACCAGCTGGAATAAAAAGAGCACAGCTAGCAATAACACGTGTACCAGTTGTTCCTGTTCTGTGCTTTTTCCTTCACCCCGAGTACCAACAGGGCCATAAGGCATGTCAGCCGCACAGGGCTTGAGATTCCCAGCAGTGAGTGAGGAAATAGGAGGAGGCTACAAAGCTCAGAGTAACTTGGGTTAGAGAACCTGGAGCTGGTGGAGTCATAGCTGCCTTTGTTCAACACCATCTTCTCATCCGGCTTGCAGGCCATAACAGCATCCACAGGCGAGGTTAATTCTACAGCGATCATTTCCACTGAGTTCAAGAAGGAGTGAAAGTATTCACTGGGGAACCCACTCTGGAAGAGAGAAGTCACAGAACAGAAGAAGGGCTTAGAAAGATTGTAAATATACAAGATATTCAATCTGAACTTTAATGGAATCAGTTAAATAGGTAAGCAACAGGTGTTTGGGGTGCTTCACTCATACTTGACTGAATTTGAATTGCTTGGATCATGAAGGTCATAAGTCTGTGACTGGATCAGTGAGTCACTTTGTCTGTCTGGTTACACCTCCCACAGAGTTCACATCTATCTGCAATACTCTTGTCTTTTTATGGTACATGTTGTGTTGCTCGACTTTTTTGCTTTTAGACTCCTTAAACTCTCTGTAGCTCCCTGCTACCTTACAGAGCTTTTTCTCAAATGAATATTTTTAGACATGAAAATTAGAGCTTGATGCAGTCTACCTCTGTGGTTATACGGTGAGCCTTGTTCCCAGCAGGCAACAGGTTAACAAAAAATATTGTGAAGTGACTGTTGTTGTTAAATGGTGCTGCATTAATAACACTGTACTGAACTGAAATAAAATCATTGTATAATAAACTTCCCCATGAACTTCTCCAGCATCTGATTTTAACACTGTGATGAAGCACTCTACTCTTAACCCTAACCCAGCGCTCCCAGCCCCTACTGGTCCATGAGTCACTTGAATTTTACAGTGTTTATTTATCAGCCAAAATAAGTTAAATAGCTGTCCAGTACCTGTGCAACAGATGGTAGTGATGGTTCAACAGAAACATCCTATACAACAACTGATACAGGTATATACATAAACAGAACTGGGGATACTCTTCCCTAACTATAACAATATCCATAACATCAACACTTTTCTACACATGGTTGCATTTGAAGGTGCAATGCGTCGCAGCCAGTAGCACACCCCTTGAAGCAGCATAGGTATGGGCAGCACCTGTGAAATTTAATTTGCAGGGAAGAAGTGAGTTATGGGTTGAATTGTCCATCCTTGTTCTATTCTGTGTCACCATTTTTCTAACCATGCTGAACACCCTCTCTGATGATGCATTGCTGTGTGGCACACACAATAGTGCCTTCATCAAATGCACCAGAGTCTGAAATCTCCCATCTCTCCCTAGCATGGCCCAAAACCTGTCAATCCTTGCTTCCTGAAGAAGATCTACCCTGGCAAGCACCTGGTACTCCACTAATTCTTCCCTAAGGCTATCCAGGTCCAACCGCAGCTGCGGCAGACTTTTCCCTAGCTCTATAACTGCAAATGAAAATGAGCAAATTAAGCACAAGTGAGCTGGAGATATAATTGCTTTCTCTATTATTATTATACTCTGTAACTTCTGAAGTTGATTATTAAACAACTACCACCATCAATTAAAAAAAGAGGATGTACCTGAGTTTGGAGAAAATTGATGCCGTGACTCTGGATCCAACACGGTCAGGTTTTGGAGGATGATGTTGTCGAGGGGGAATGCAGTCATCTTTGCGGTCACAGCTACAAAGAAATCTCTCACTGCCCTGTGACACATGATCAGATCAATGATTACAGGCATTGTATGATGGATTATCAGCCAGTTAGCTCTTAGGAGGTAAGCTTATTTGGACAACACAATAATCATAATGCTTACGGGATCATCATGGTGACAGAAGAGGAATGTTCATCCATGTTGTCCCCCCAGAGGCTTTGTGCAGCTACTGCAAGAAAAAGTTCTTTGTCTGGCAACTGTAGGCTGGCATCCATGAACTTGATGTGCTTCAGTGGGACGTCAGCAATAAGGCTAGCAGGGAGAAATCTTCCCATGAATCTTCTCACCAGGCTGGTCATCTCCTTGTGTAGCCTATGGAACATCACTCCTTCAGCCTAGAAACACATGACGGATTATCAGTTATGAAAAATTATGAGAACAGCATTATTTATTATCACAATTATTAAAGTTTATCTTTTGCTGGGCTGGCTGACCTGAAACATAACCTTGAACTCTGCCAGTGGCTTCAGAACCTGGAAGAGGAAGAAGAACTTTGTCTTCTTGCTGGTTAAATGCTCTGCCAGCATCTTCACCTTGTCAGGCTTCTCCACATCCTCATACTGGCCTGCAGTGCATCCCACTGGTTGAGCACCCTGTTTATGCAAGTCAGCAAGCTGGGCCACCTGGTTGCACAGTATTGGAGTATCTTCAGAGTCTGAGTCTGTGAACTGCACAAACTCTTTGAAGATTTCAGCATGTTTGGCACTAAAGTTGAGAAAGGTCAAATAAAAATAAATAAATAAAATACAATCAGGAAAGAAATTGTTAAATAATGAAAAGCCAGGAAGCTAAAAATGAAATCCAATAACAGTCCAATTGTGGAACAGAGGCTCTCTTTTAACTTATGTTCAAGTGTAACATGTAGCATATCAATATGCTTACCTGATGTCAAAGAGCATAAATGCTGCTGAGGATGTGATCAACAGGCTGGCCTAGAGCCCTAATGCCACATCCTGTGGCCAGCTGGACTTCGTCACCCCCTTCCGAGTTTTCGGAGAAAACCCTGGCCAATATCACAAACTCCTTTAAATAAAATAATATTTATTTAGAGAGCAATTTTCACTGACGACAGCCACAAATTACATTATAAGAGAAGTATAAATACAAAATACATACGTTATCTGTGTTTCTGTTTGTGCTTTCATCACACATCAGACCAAAGGGTTGGTTTAGGCACAGTTTAATCACCTCCTTGTCCAATTCTGGGCAATGGCACCTATCAAACTGCACAGAAATGAAAATGCCGTTTTTCTACTAACTGTACTGCACTTGCTGCTTACTTGAAATAATAATAACAACACTAATTAGAATATTTAACGACTTTATCTTAAATACCGGAGGACTCTGTATTATAAGGGATGGATGGCAACCCTAACTCTTAGAAAACAATATTTTATATTAACTCACCGTTCAGTATTCCAGTGCCATTGTTTTGCCATTTGCATACTGGCGAGCGATCTCCGAATCCAGGAACATATCCTTCATGGACGTGTTGAAAACATCTGCAAACGTGAACGGGATGTTGCTTGTAGCTAAACATAGGAAAAAACAAAACAACAAAACAAAAAATAAACATTTACAATATAAATGGGCCATATTCTTATGACATTTTACATTTTCTTTTCTGGTAACACTAACATGCGCGAGGCTTACTTGGTACAAAAAATGAAACACATTCATTAATAGTGTTTCATTATTATTCATTAATAGTGTTTCATTATTATTCATTATTAGTTTCAGGAATCTGATTTAACCGTAAAGAGGGTAGCTTTATTTGTTCTTTAGAGTAACATAAATGATTTTGTGTCAAACTCAACAGAAGTAAAGGGATCACATTACAAACTTTGTTATATACTCTAAGGGAACACTGAATGTTAAACTTTGAAAACATTGAAAACACATATTTTGAGAAACTGCCCCTTCTCCTCAAGTAAATCTGTTATAAAGATGTTTTTTTTCCATGCCATTCTTTAATGAATGACTTCCTATTAATTGTAATGGTCCTGTTATTCCACAAGGTGGAGCCATGGGGCATGAGGTCATGGGCAAAAACCATCTTCCAATAAGATAAGACTTGCTTATGATATTCTGACAGTTTGACAGGCAACTTCCAAATATCAAAATCACATTTCAGGAGAAAATCCAACCCTCCCACCTTTTTGAAAACATTTTTGGGGATATGGAACGATATGGAGTCAGGTTTTGAGAGGAAGGCTTTTATCCAGTTTATTTTAAATACTCCAGCCATTGAGTGAAGTGATTGATTGGAGTTCATCTTTTTAATACTTTGCAGGGTAATGTATAATGAATAAGCTGGATAAACCATCTTTGAGACACCCTCTGATTTTGATAATAGATTGCATCCAAAAATTGTAATATCTCTCATTAGCCAATGATTTAGTGTTTTGGACATACCATCAGTTTTATCTTTTAGCTTTTTTGACTTTTGATATCTTTTTTAAATAGATGCCTAAATATTTAACGTCACTTTTCACGGGAATCGTCCTCATGCTTTTTTCCAACAATCATAAAGTGAACATTTCTTTAGATTCAGGTACAAGTCTGAAGCTTTAGAAAAAACTGAAATTCCATTCAAAGCTTTATCAAGCATTGATTAATCCTTCAAAAAGATTACTGTGTCATCCGCAAACTGACGTCTTTTTAGTTCAGTATCAAATATATTTATTCCTTCAAGGTCTATGAATGCCTATCACCATTTCACATGTATTCTCATTTTCTTTCTCTGTCAGGCCTGAGGTCCCATCTTCTGCGGTACTGTGCGCTCTCCAGACAGCTCTCCTTCAGCTCTTTGTTTTCCTTCATCAGCGACTCCATCTTTGTCCTTAGCTTGTCAATTTCCTCTTTGTTTTCTTTGGTTGCCTTTGTGTTTGCTTTGATGCTTCATTCAAAGTGTCTTGTTAAGTGAATCAAATCTTTCTTCACATCTTTTTGTGAAGGCTAGCAAGACTTCATATATATTCTCATTGCCCACCTGCTTCCCAGTAGTTTTGCTTTTCAGTTTTTTGGGATTGGGACTTGGTAACGGAGTGTGGTCGCCCGTGGGTCTTGCCATATTTTGTTGAAGTTCCATCTCTTCTATATCTTCATCCTCACATGCATCTTGGACTGCAGCGAGGTTGTAGTTGTTGTTGGAAAGGCTGTTAGCTTAGGACAAATGGAGGAAAATGGAGGATTTTGTGTTGGAGGCAACTGTGAGTTCACGTACTGAAAATCTATTTGTGGCCTAAGATGTTTAATCTGTCCAAAAAAGTTGAAAAGCAATTTCTCAGTCTTTGTTTTCTGTTTGTGAAATGTTGTGCTCATGTGCAAGACCCTGCAGAAACACTGAAAAGCACCACAATAAACCAACTCTGCCAACCACACACTTGTTTCAGGTCACCATGAATAGCTCACATTGTAAATCACAAAGAGCCAGTATATTATACTGTAGATTACACTCACTGTGACAGGATGGCTTGAAGGAAGTAATTACACTCTGCTTCATTTGGTTACAACTCAGATTAAGGGACAACACATGGACAGATGGAAAAAATGTCTGAAAAATATTCACTGTTAGAAACATTTATTACAGAAGTTTCTGTTTGGCAAACCTCAAAGGTTTGCCAAACAAAGGGGGCTTAACAAAAGAGGGCTTAACAAAAGGGGACTTAACACTTAAAAGCTTGATTTTGCCAAACGACAGATAACTAACTATTTGGGAGGGTGCAATGGCTGCCCCTAAGCTTTCAGTAGAATATTAGCTCTGATTTCTAATTAAACTACAAGCTGAGAGCATATATGATTTTATCTCGGGGGCTTGACAGTAATTTGATTTATTCAGACACTCTCAGTGTATTCAATTTCAAAGATCAGGGAGCACTTCTTTAGGGCTGGTATGGAGACGTCAACAGACTTTAGGTGACAGGAAGTGCTGCAAGAACTGAGAAACACACTATTGATCTCTTTTTGGTGCACATGATGACAGGTGTGATTCATGTATTGTGAGTATTATGTGTTGAGGATTTCTCTTTGTGACTGAGATCCTTACCGGTGGCAAGATTTATATTGAGCATGTATCATGCATGTAGTGTCATCAGACACGTATGTGCTGTTCCACAAACATGTGATGTTTTTATTGTAGTCAGTGTTTTATTTCTCCAAACAGTCACACAGAAAAAAGCCAGTTGGCTACAGATAAACGTAGAATAAACCAAGGACAGAACAACAGAAACAGAAGTGTTTCACATCCTGCCTCAGTTTGTAAAACTAAAAGCAGTGATGATGTAATCCACACTCCTACTGTGTATACTAAGTATCACTTAAACTTACTGTGTTTTAATTTACGTTCTTACCATTCATCCATTTTCTTCTGCTTATACAATTTAGCATTGCAGGGGTGAAAGCTAGAGTCTATCTCAGCTTGCACAGGTCGAGGGGTAAGGTGCACCCTGGACGAGTCACCAATCTAGCAGAGGGCTCATTCAGGTGTGGTTATCATCAGTGGAAATGATAATAATCACTCCTCCATCCCTATTAACCTGTAGGAGTCAGGGCAGAGGAGCACAGAGAGTGAGAGGGGAGAGACCTCTACTGGAGAGGTGAGTCAAGGATTTCACAGGATGGAGTCATTTGTGATGCAGACAGTCTGATTAGAATTTAATGGAACTCAATATGGATATGAAATATGAAACATTTCAGTCATGGTACAACATGAGCTCTTATTTAGGAGAGTCAAGAATAGAAAGTGGAGAGAGCAAAGAGATATATATAAGTCAAATTAGCCTGACTCACATATTTTTGAGGGATCTATTTTTATATTACTTCAATTCAAGTCATTTAGTAATATTTTTCAGGGCTTTAAATTGCAACCACTTTAGTCACATGTGCCCAAAATGTAATCTGTGTAACTTCAAAATATTTGGAGCAACAAATTACTGTGGTGTGTGAGCAAAAGTCATGACATTAGCCTCTATGTTGTATCAGTTATCAACTCAGTATGATTGAATGTATCTTGAAGGGTCAGGCAGAAGGAGAGGCTGAGGGAGAAAAAGGTCAGCAGGCAAGTTTAAGTCAGCGAGAGCAAGGAGAGACAGAGAAGCTGCAGCAAATGGATGGAGAGGCAGAGGAAGATCAAGTTATTAGAGAGAGAGGAGAGCAAACAGGCCAAGAGAGGGAAAATGATGAAGCAGCTGCAGCAACTCATTCTACTACAGGGTTTGATTTAGGTGACAAAGACACAGGGCCAAAACAGGTGAAGCTGGAGAGCTATCCAGATGACTGTTTTTGTACACAGAAGCGAGCATTTCACCACAGCTGGTTTGAAAAGCACAACTGGTTAGAATATTCAGTCAACCAGAATGCAGCTTTCTGCTTCCCATGTAGAGTGTTTGGCAAAAACATCAAACATGATAGTTTGGTCAGTAGCGGTTGCAAGAACTGGAAGAAAGCTTTAGTCATCTTTGGTAAGCATGAGATGGCACAAACACATAAGGACAGTGTTGTTACATGGAAAAGCTACCATGGAACTAGCAAACAGGGAAACGTTGCACAGATGATAGCAACTGCAAATGTGAGTGAGATAGTAATAAACACATCCTCTCACTGATACAGTTAAACTCATTGTTGCTCCTCTAAACTGTATGTGTGACTTAAAAGACAATAAAACATGTCAGCAGGTAAATAATGTATCCAGGAATCAGACACGTCAATAGAAAGGATTCTTTAGTCCACGTCCTTCACATTTGTAAGTAGAGTTATTATTCTACTTACAGGGAAGCAGAAAGCTGCATTCTGGTTGACTGAATATTCTAACCAGTTGTGCTTTTCAAACCAGCTGTGGTGAGCAGGTCAGCTACTAACCGTAAGCTTGTTGGTTCGATCACAGTCTGCTCCAGTCTGCATGCCAAATATCCTTGGGCAAGATACTAACCCCATGTTGCTCTCCAATACATCCATCAGAGTATGAGTGCATGTGAATGTTTGATAGGAAGCACTTAGAAACAGTGTATAAAAAAGAGCTTGTGTGAATGTACAAGTTGTGTAAAGTGCTTTGAGTGCTTAGAGTAGAGACGTGCTACATAAGAACCAGTCCATTTACCATGTATACTAAGTCTGCTGCCTTAAAAGATCAATGGGGATTAAATCTGTTGTACTAATTAATTTAGTTTCATGATGGGTGGGATGAGATCACTGTGTGTGGTAAATATCTAAATTAGATGTTTGTACAATACATTAGAAAGAGAACTTGAATTAGAAATGGAACACAGAGCAGAGAACGACTGAAGATGATTCGTGAAAAATGTTAGAAATATAAAGTTTTTAATGATTTTCTGTAACACACGAGGACACTCTTAACACTGCGTCACACAGCAGTAATCCCTGAGGAGAGACCTGCGAGTCTGTGTGAGATGAGAAGGAAGATGCTGTCGTGGTGGTTTGGTCCTCTCTGGTGTTCTGTTTGTGTCTCTCCCTCTTCACTCCCCCCCACCATGGTGGCATCTGGTTCCTAGTTCCCGCCTTGTTCTCCACACCCACTCATCACTCACCTGCTGCTCATCATCTATGATTGTTCCTGCCAGTACTTAAGGCCTTGGTGGAGTGCTGTTCTTTGCTGGATTGTTGTATTTACCCCCCATTAATGTAGTCCCAGCTCTCTCTTGTGAATCTCTTTGTCTGCCGTCGTGTTTATTGGTTTTCCATTTTCTTCTCTTTGCACAGACCTTCCTGGACCCCCGCCTGTTTCCCGTGGATCCTGTTTGGATGAGCATGAGTGAGAGTGAGTTTCAGTGTGGGACTGGAGTTAGTGTGTGTGAGTCAGTGTGAAGAGGAGTGTGAACTAGTTATCCCTGCCCTGGCCCTTTCCTTTGAATTTCTAGAGCCCCCGTCCCTTCATCACTGTACATATGTATACATTTCACCTGGTGTTGTAAATAAACCTCCCTTTAGTTGCACAGTTCTGAGTCCTGCATTTGAATCATGCCTGATCTGATGTGACCGAGATGGAGATGTGCCAGGAGGGAGCGCCATACTAGAAAGAGATAGTACAAACTAGTTCTTTCCTCTACTTCAATTAGAAGAGATCATCAAGAGGAACATTATTTATTGATATGCAGAATTCATAGTTATGAGGAGACTGAAGAGGCTCTGAAGGACCGTTTTTACACAACAATGTGAGAAGTGCTTTGTGATAAAGTGGGGAGGACATTTATGGTGTGATGGATTGCAAAACAGGCTGCATTAATGTATGTTCACATAATGCTGTACCCACCAGGACTGTACTGTGTTTCACAAATACTAAACCGTGGCTCAGTCCTGACATCAAGGCTGCACTTACAGTGGCTTGCAAAAGTATTCAGCCCCCTTGAACTTTTCCACATTTTGTCACATTACAGCCACTGTAAGCAACAAGCCACTGTAATTCACATCAGCAATAATGACACCCGGTTACGTCAATCAGAGGTCACTAAAATCAATATTGAATCAGTGTGTAACTTTGCCAACGCAATGCCAGACTGTAGTCCCCTCCCCAATCGGACCAGGAGTGTCATGTTTAGCCGCATGTTTTCCATAAATTGTTGGCTGTCTGACTGGTGTCCAAAAAACAATGTGGGCTTTATAGATAATTGGGAAACTTTCTGGAGGAACCCTGGTCTGGTTAGGAGAGATGGCATCCATCCCACTTTGGATGAAGCAGCTCTTATTTCTAGAAATCTGGCAAATTTATGAAAACCCCTGAAACATGACTATCCAGTGTTGGGACCAGGAAGCAGAGTTGCAGTCTCACACACCTCTGCAGCTTCTCTCCTCCTGTTATCCCCCTAAAACCGAATCTCCATAGAGACTGTGTCAGCTCCCAAATGGACAAAAAACAAAGTAAAAACCAGAAAAAAATGACTTAAATGTAAAAAAAATAAAAGAAAGAAAGAACAATACAGTATCCTCAACAGCACCAAAGAGTTATTACATGACTTAGTAATTGATCAACAAATTACTCATAATCATCTCACAGATGTAACATTATCTGCAGCTACTTTCAGTACCATTGATATCGAGACTTTTTCTCCAACTGATCTTTCTGAGTTATGGCTTATTGGCTTATTTGAAGAGTTTCAGTCAGGTTGTCCTAAAAACACCTTGAAAAGACTTCAGTTAATCCAAAATGTTGCAGCAAGAGTACTGACAGGGACTAGAAAGAGAGAGGTGATGGCAACTGCGTTCATTTCACTCTCCTTGAAGCTCGGTGCGAAATTCTGGCAGTAGACTGGAGCGAGGCAAAGAGTATGTAAAGGGACAATAAGAGGAAATGATGGGAGAGAAAAAACATGGCAGAGAAACACAAAGGAAGAAGAAGAAAAATAAAAAATGGTGGAAAAAAGGATCAGAGTCTAAATTCTAAAGCTGCAGCTTTGCATACTGGCAGCTCCAAGATCTCACTGACATGTAGACTGTATATAAACATAGGCCAGTGTGATGTCATTGATTTGTAGACTTTAATTTTGAACAAAGGGCAACCTCTGGGTACACTTCATCATACTATTTATTCATCTCTGGCTCTCACAGCAGGTCTTTTGTTCTGTATACCTTCTCTCAACTGGTCCCAGCAGATGGCCGCCCCTCCCTGAGCCTGGTTCTGCTGGAGGTTTCTTTCTGTTAAAAGGGAGTTTTTCCTCCCCACTGTCACCAAAGTGCCTGCTCATAAGGGGTCGTATGACTGTTGGGTTTTTCTCTGTACATATTTGTAGAATGCACTCCACACACACACGGCTCGATACAGCAAGATGTCACGTTTATTTCTGCCTTTTTTTGTGACAGTTCACAGTCTGGTCAGCGCCCGTCTCAGCTTTTTCCAGTCCGTCCTCTCCTCCCCTCTCCCATCTCACTAAAACAGGGGAAAGAAGATTGTCATCAGACCAAACGCCACCAGCTGCTCTCACCTGCCTCCCCAGCATCGCCCTGTTGAGCTCACTGCACCACTCCTCCCTTGCAGCCGAGCCAGGGACCACACCTCCGCCACAGTATTGTTGTAGGGTCTACTTTACAATATAAAGCACCTTGAGGCGATTGTTGTTGTGATTTGACGCTGTATAAATAAAACTGAATTGAATTGGGTCAAGTCCATGTTTCTGTTCCTGCGTTCAGTTCTTTCCTGTTTTACTCTGGTAGCCTGTGTCTCCTGTGTCTAGTGTTAATTACACCTCAGCATTTTTTGTTCTCAGATTTAGTTCAGCTGTGTGTTTTTCCTCAGCTGTCTCCACTCTGCCTACATGTATTTAACCCCTCATTGCTGTTTTGTCCCTGTTCTCCTGGAGTCCTGCTTCAGTCCGTTTTGTTCCTGTGCTGCTCTGATGTTGTTTTGTTTACTGATGGTCAAATAAAGCTTTCTGAAGCTTTTACTGAAAAAGGTTTCATTACTTGAAACTTTTCACCACAGTTGTCTTTGGTGACATCTGGTGGCCTGAAATATGAAGAGCAGGTTGAATCCCAACTTCAAATAAACGGCTTCATTATGATCACTCACTCTACAGAGCCCTGTTGCCAGTTTCTGTTTAATATCCTGTGACGGTGCTGTGTGATATCATTCTACCACTGTGGTGCTTGTCTATTTGATTAATAAGTAGTTTTGATGAATAAACATTCCTTGTTTAAACATGTGTCATGGTGTGGTCTCTCTTTGCTTGTGACTTCTTGACGTTTGTAAACATTTGGTGAACTTTATGAGTTTATTTCTGCCTTCTGTGTCCTGCATCTGGGTCCACACTCTACCTGCCACACAGCAGACCACGACGGCTGTAACTAGAGAACGGTCGAGGAATCTGGCTGTTTATTTGAAGCAGCTACTGCAGTTCATGGAAACTGGTACAGTTAGCAAAGTGTGATCCATGGTCTGATTTAGATGAGTGAAATCATTGAACAAAGTGAGGAAGCTGATCCATTTTGACATGTCTGCTGTGAAAAGACTTTATTGGATTCCTACATCCAGGTAGGTCTGGATAGCTGCTTGTCCCTTAAAAAAGTTTTCTTCTGCGTTTTGTATACACTCAGATCTTGGTCTATTATTAAAAGTGTTACATTTAACAACAACAAATATACAAAAAAGAGGAAAATACTTTACACAAGAGTGTATCAGTGATAAAATCTATCTATGTTAAAGAATAACAGCAAAGAAGGATTTGTGAGTCCAACAGGAAGTGTAAAACCACAATGTTGGTTATTTGTACAACACTGATGTGACTGTTTTCACCTGTTCTCTGTTGTTTGCTCTGTCTTCAGATTTAACAGGTTCCTTGTACACATCCTCATTTTTCTGGTTGGGACAATTAATGTTGAACAAAATAATGAAATTCATAAACTGTTAAAATCAAAGTTTATCTTGTAAACAATAATGTAACAGATCTGCTCACTGAATCCACAGGAAGACAGAGAAGAATATGACAGGCAGGAGAACAGCAGCAGTTACTCCAGCAGCTTCTAATGTTCCTGCTCCTGTGGAAACAAAGATCAAAATAAAACACTGACAGTTAAGTTATCCTGCTGCAACTGAGCACAGAGTTGATTCAGGCATGAGATCAAGTCAAGTTAAGCCACAACATTGTAGAATAAATGTTACTGTGCCTGAATTTAGATAATTGTACTCTTGTAAAACTGCACAGGAGCTTGTTCATGCATGAACAGTCAGTAAAATAAGCTACTGTAAGACTTGAGTTCACTGAAACTCGTGTAATGCTTTCCTTATTTTATGACCTCAGTTATCTGATTGTAACATAAAGTAGAGTTACTGCAGGTTAGAACAGTTAAAGCGGTTCTCTGATCACTGATGTACTGGCATATAGTCAGAGTTAGACAACTTAGATTAGTTCTTCAGCACAATGGGTTAACTGGTGCCATCCCAGCATTGAAAATTTGAGCACTTAATGAACAAAGTTTTAGGAAGACATATCCTCCTCCAGACTACACCACTGCTGATGTCAGAAGTTCATGTGAGAAAAACAGAAACTTTATAATTAAATGTGAAGTTAAACCAGCATCACTTCCTGAGTAATGTGTAAGTAATGTGAGTGAAGTTGGGCCCCCCACATTCTTCAAATCAAACAAAAGTTATATCAAACGTTTGTGCTGCAAAATATTTTGTTTGTGCTGCTATCATTTTAAAAAATATTAATAAAATAAGGTCTTGATGCGTGCTTAATCATCCAGGTAAATAAATCCCAAAAGGTTGATTCTGTTCATCTGGACGTAGCGTTTTCAGTGGGAGAAACGTTTCGTCACACATCCAAGTGACTTCTTCACTCTCAGCTGACTGCAGGTTTCCCCAACCTTATAAACAGTACATGTACAGTGAAGAGAGATGTTACAACTCTCTTCACTTGCATTCCAGTCACGAAAGCATTGGAGGTAGTTTGTAAGAGATTACAGGATCACACCAACCTCAGCAACAGGACCAGTCTCAGCACCGATTTTGTATTACAAACAAAATGCCAGCAGTTACAAAAATAGCATAAGTGAAACATAAATCTTGAAAAGAAAATCGCTGAATTTCCCGGAGGAACCCACCCAAGGGATAAATAAAGATTTTTCTAATCCAATCTAAGAATCACTGACCGACTTTCCAGAATGGCAGTGATGCCAATAAAATTTCAGCAGCAAACTGTGAATGTTAAAGGGACAGAGCTGCAGAAATTGCCCTTTGAAACTAGCTATGTTTTACTTACATGTCACATTAATAATGTTGTATCCAGACTTGTTCATCCCAAGCTTGTTTAAAGCTTTGCAGTAATACTCTCCAGAGTCAAAGGGCTGAATGGAATTGAAGACAAAACGTGAGTCTTCACTGAGAGCTTTAGGATGATTCTCCTTGTACCAGGTGTAATTAGCTGCTGGGTTAGCATCACTGCTACAGGTCAGAGTCACTGAACTGCCCTCCACTATCTCAGCAGAGGGACTCACTGACACAGAGGGAAGCTTTGGAGCATCTGGAGGAGGGAATATGAACATACTTAATGTTTAGCGACACAAATTTTACAGTGAAACTGTTTCCATAAACCTGTTGACTGCTCTTACACACAGCAATGGATGATTTAATGCACTGAAATTAAGTTGTTGACATAAGAAGACAAATACGGTGTAAACTGATAAAAATGACCTTTAATGATTCCATTTTCCTTATGTTTTTAATCTCTTTTTTGAAACATAACCTAGCAGTCATGGGGTGAGAAGCAGGGTGCAACCTAATCAGACTGCCAGGTCATCACAGAAAGTGAATCATGTCCCAAAAAGTTGACTGAATCACTTGGATCACTTGGAAGAGTGATGGAACATTTCCCACTTACAGATTAACAGAATCAAGTTTTTGAGATTTCTTCACGTGGATGATTGAGCATGCATCAAGAGAAAGCTAATAATTAACAGTTAACATAGATGTCTTTCAACTGTGGGGCAACATGCAAGCTGCACAGAAAGACCACAACTTATGAGGAAGTTTGAATGCAGTACCTTGCACTAACACCTAAGTGTTCCAGCTGGTAGAGACATACCCTAAAAGACTGGCAGCTGTAATTGCAGCAAAAGGTGGTTCTACAAAGTATTGACTCAGGGGGCTGAATAATTACGCACACCCCACTTTTCAGTTATTTATTTGTAAAAAATGTTTGGAATCATGTATGATTTTCGTTCCACTTCTCACGTGTACACCACTTTGTATTGGTCTTTCACCTGGAATTCCAATAAAATTGATTTATGTTTGTGGCTGTAATGTGACAAAATGTAGAAAAGTTCAAGGGGGCCGAATACTTTTGCAAGCCACTGTATGGCTTTTCCTATCATACCTGGTGGGCCGGTCTCTAGTCAAAATGACCAGGCCGATTTTTTTGTCCCAGTCCAGCCCAGATTAATTCACACAGTGAATTACACCAGTGAATTAATCTGAGAATGTGGATTAAAAAATAAATGGCCAGGCCAGCGGTGCACATTGCAAATTAGCTCGCAAAGACACATTAGTTGTGCCATTTCTTAAAGACGGTATGTGAGCTAACAACCCCAACTATTAGATTCAACTTGTAATTGGCTAAAAATAACTTAGCCTACCAGTGAGAGGGACATTGCTTGCTGGCAGTTTTTTCAAGCGATGTTGAAATTTCCACATTCTGACACTTCAAAAACTTCAGCAGCTGTCCGCTCAGCGCAGTATCAGCACTGCGGAAATACATGGATACATCCGAAGACTCAAGACAGAATTCACAATGTGTTTTCGGGACTTTCAGGTGTATGGACCAATATTTTCTTTCTGATCAAACCAGAAAGCATTAATGAGCAGCTGGATTTGTCTCACATTAACTGTCTGGACACAGAGGACATCGAAATGCAGCTGATTGAACTGAAAAGCTCGACTCTGTGCGGGTCAAAGTTTGCAGAACTACGAACGCAGCTGGAATCCATAGCTGTGCATGTTCATGGAGCTTGCATTTTCACCTGCTGGACCTCACTACCTGACAAGTTTAACTGTTTGAACTGTCGAAATGCACCTGATTGAACTGGAAAGCTCAACTCTGTTGGGGTCAAAGTTTGCAGAACTACGAACACAACTGCTATCCATAGCTGTGCGTGTTCATGGAGCTTGCATTTTCACCTGCTGGACATCACTACCTGACAAGTTTAACTGTCTTCAGAACATTGCAGAGGCTTTATTGACAGTATTTGGCTCTACATATCTGTGTGAGCAGATTTTCTCTCACACGAAGAGTGTCCTCAGGTAGCTGTCTGAATGCTGGACACTCGGAGACCTTGTGTTGTAATTTAATTTTAATTGAAAATGTAGGAGTACAAAGTACAGATATTCATGCTAAAATGTAAGAAGTAGAAGTATAAAGTGCAAAAAAGTGCAGCAGTAAAGTACAGATACCAGAAACTTCTACTTAATTACAGTAATGAAGTATTTGTACTTCGTTACTTTCCATCTCTGATGCCAACAAAAAAATCATATTCCAACGCAAAATGTGTATTTTTTGTCATATCACCCACAGAAGCCCTTAATCCAGCTCTCTTACTTAAATCAGGGCCAGTAAACAGTCTGTGTGTTTCTCTGCCATGGAGCAAGATAAAAAAATTTTTTTTTTAAAAAATGAACGTTGTTGTAACGCTAACAAAGTGCCAACATAATCAGTGTAAGCAAACTAGATGATTCCTAGAATTATGAAATTACTTTAATTTACAAATGCAGAATTTATTCTACAATTCATCATTTAAGCACAGAATTCTTTATTTCGATGTTCGTGGCTCTTGTGGTCCTCCATATATATATGGTTGTATTGTTTATTGTTAAATGTATATTATCAAGCTGATTTTATCAGTGCATGTTGTAGTAATTAATTAATTTTAATTTAAACCATGAATGTGTCATGGTTAGCTATGTGGCAGGCAGGATGTAGGACCCAAAAACAAAGGAATGAACCAAGCGAGGCAGGTTTATTGCTCTCCAAAAGTTGATTCTGTTCATCTGGACGTAGCGTTTTGTGGGAGAAACGTTTCGTCACTCATCCAAGTGACTTCTTCAGTCTCAGCTGACTGCAGGTTTCCCCAATCTTATAAACAGTACATTTGCATAATGACTGAAACCAGCCCACTGAAGGAACAATGGGCTGTGAGGTCAGTTCCTTAATCTTAATTATGCAAATTCTCATGACCATTGATCAACACCACTGACCAAAACCCACTGATCAAAGTTTATAAGATGTCTTGATAAACTTCTGCTAAATGGGTCAAACTGGGCAGAAAGTATACAAACACATAACATCCTTATAGAATATGATGTAACACTATCAACTTAACTCAAAATATATAAAGCATATAAATAATTACAGAAAAACAATGCAACAAACAAAGCAGTACTACTAATCCAAAATACTCAAAGCTTCATATAACATACAACATAAAACATGGACATTTATCTAATATGATTTACTGTATAAGTGTATAGAGTTTAGAGCAGGGGTCTTAAAATTTGCTGTGACAGTGCCAGCAGTGTCATCTCATTGGAGGGCCACTTTAGTGTTCAAGTAGTACAAAAAACAAAAACAAACAAAACAAAACAAATATATTTGTATAAAACAAATATTTTCAAAAATATAGTGCTTTGAAAAATCCTCCCTAACAAAAAAAACAAAACAAAAAAAACTTCAAGGGTCAAATTGCATTATATTTCATCATGTCAATATACCAAGTAGGGTCAACTTGGGCCGCAAGTGGACCCAAGGTTTGAGATCCCTGGTGTCAATGGAAAATTGTACTTAGTAGTCAGTATATGTCACAGTCTGGCGGGGGGCAGACTGTATGAATTGCAAAAAAGGACCCAAAATGCAGACTCCAAGGAACAGGGAGCAAAACGTGAATGTTAACAAAAAGCGAGCCGTTTAATGAGGCTGGTAAAAGGTACAAACAAAAGGCAAGGCAAACTGAAGCAAATTAACACAAACCTAAACTGGGAAATCTAAACAAATAATAAGAAGAACCTAGGTAAGAAACTTGGAAACTTGGAGGCATGGCATGGCATGGCATGGCATGGCATGGCATGGCATGGCATGGCATGGCATGGCATGGCATGGCATGGCATGGCATGGCATGGCATGGCATGGCATGGCAAACATGGCGTGGACAACAGACGACCTGACAATGACACACTGAAAACAGAGGACTTAAATACACAGGAGGAGATTAGGGGAAGTGGAAACACATGTAGGAACAGCTGACTGACATGAGCCTAATGACACGACAAGGGAAGTGAAACTAAATACAATGAACAAAGAACACACGACTCCTTCAAAATAAAACAGGAAATATGAAGCAGACATGACAATACAAACTTGATAACAAAAGACACGCAGCATGAAACACAAAGGTCGAGGGAAACTTAAATACGGGGGAAGAAAACACAAGGGGAATCTAAATAAACAAATGAGCTTAGATAACCTAATGAAGTAGAAATAAACCATAAACATCAAAATAAACTAAAACTCAAAACACTGGGTCAACAGACCCAGGAACGTGACAGTATAAGCTTTTAATGATATAAGTTTGCATATGATAGAATACTGTATGTTGACCTTTTGATGACTTAGACTGTTGTCCACTACAAGACTGTTTTATAAGTTCTTTCTCACAGCGATAATAGCTGAACAAGCAGGAAGAGGAGAGCTGGACACTCTTATCTGACGCTCCCTCTGACGCTCCCTAACAAGAAGAGAGGCCGCGTCTTTCTGTATCCCACAACACACATGCATACACCTAAACCACTCTTATCTTCACTCCCTACGCACTAACTTTCCTCTGCCTATGAATAGACGTATTCACTGTTGTATTATTTTTGTATATAAATAAAGACAAGTGCAAGAACAGAGCGCATCACAGGGCCCCCACTCTGGTGTGAGCGTTCTGTGACCGCCCTTGTATACAAGTGAAAACCACAGCGTCTGTGTGTTTCTACCCTTAGACTCTTAGCTGAAGAAGTGTCTTTAGAATAAATCTCTTGACATTTATTTTGGTCCTTCGTAGTCGGGGCAGAAACATCAGTACTGTTATCTGTGACTCTGTTCCAGGATCCAGTACTGATTCCTGACGCCGTGGGAAGCCAGCACCGAAGTCTGTGCACAGCCCTCTTAGACGAGACCGAAAGCCCTGGGACGTGTGAATTCGGGTCCAGGCCGGTGTTTTTAGTCTGGTCCACGGCGTTGGGATTCAGTCTGGCGATCCGAATCACCAGTGAGACGTCTGAGGGTGAGAAACACTATTTTGGTTAGGAATCGCCGTAATGAACCGACAAATAAAATAGGTTAGGAATCGCCGTAATGAACCGACAAATAAAATAGGTTAGGAATCGCCGTAAGGAACCGAATTAGACCTAGGTTTTAGAGGTAGCCGTAATTACTTCGTAACAAATTGTAAAAGCGCGCAAATGTCTATGTGTGTGTATGTGTCTGGAAGTAAGTTGATTTTACAGCACAATACGCTGCTGAACTACTTCTATTTTATTTGTTTTCTTTGCTGAGGCTCACGTACTGGTGACAAAGGAGAACGGTTGGGTTTCATCTCATAAAACTGGTACCGCTTCACCTACAGGGTGAAGTCGAAGGCCGTATCAGTAAACCACTCCGAAGTCAGGCGTGCCAGTGACAGCCCAGCAAAATCTTTGAAAATGGAGAATAAACAAGCAAAATTAACACCTGATGAGAAATGTTTAGAAATACAACAAGCCGGAGCAGGAATACTCCAAAAGAAAGGGAGAAGAATGTGTAGGGGAGGAGCAAGAGGTAGAGACAGACCTAGATGCACACCAAACAATGGTTTTAACTCTACATGCTGGGAGTGTGGGAAAAGGGGACACCTTGCACGTGACTGTAAGACACAGAGACACACACCAAACAGTGACTTTAATACTGCATGCTGGAGGTGTGGAAAAGAGGGACATTTTGTACGTGACTGTAAGAAACAAAGAAGCAGTTCAGACTAGGAAGAACTTAATAATCCCTCGTCAAGTAAAAGATTAGAGATCAAAGTTTAAAAAGGGCTGGATACAGACCCAACTGAATACATATAAACACAAGAGGAATAAAGTTAAATAAAACAACTGTAATGTATTCAAATTGATAAAAGCAAGGATAACAACCTGTAAACTGGTATGAACAATGAAACATAGTTAGGATGAAGACCATGCCCAGAATGAATAGAACGAAAGAAAATACATAACTCACACAAACACATATTAAATGAAATAGAGAGATGCATAAGGTATATTAAGGTTGTGTCATTGTTCAGCCAAGGAAAGTGTGTGAAAAGGAAAATGTCTCCAGCTTGGGGGGGGGGGTGAAACTGCAGATCACCCCCATCCCTCGATGGATGCAAAATAAAATATAAATAAAATATTGTAATATACTATTGCTGTTATATAAAAGATAATAACATTAACATAATATTAATATGAAGAGGCACCTCAGTCAGCTATGATGTGAGGTGGATAATTGTTAGAAGTAATCTGCATCAAGCTTAAGGTTGCTCAAATTCAGTATAATGACATATGAAATGAAGAAAATAAAGAAAATATGTAAACTACTTAAGTGCATAGAGGCACTTGACCTGCTCGAAAACCTGTCATCCTAGATGAGACATTGCTGAAATATAGAGCACACCTATACTAACAACTAAAAACCCTGTATACAACAGCTAAAGCTACACAATTGAGAAGCTGAATTAAATATATGGTCACTGCTAAGCTGATGAGCAGGTTACACATTTTTTTTTTTTAGAGCAGGAGCTGCATAAGAACACATCAGAGGGAGGGAAACATCTATTAAAGCTCAAACATGAAGCTATCTGTGGGCTCAGTTTTTTGTTTTTTTTTCCCTCACGCTTCTGATTTGTCTTTGGCAGCAGCCTTTTTGCATCCCGACTCGTGTGTAAAGCGTTCAAGCCATCAGTAACTTGTTTTTTGTTTTGTTTTGTTTTTTGTTTTGTTTTGTTGGGTTGAAAAATGAATAAATTTGTGATCATACTTGTGGACCACAGTGGCACATAATGATTAGGCATATGATTTACTAATGCAGATGTAATAACTTTATTCTAAAATTCAAGGAGAACAAACAAGAACAACATCTTCAGTTGTGTATTGTTGTTGTTCTCTGTGTAGTGTGCTGAATTTTGTTTTTGTTTCTTTTGTTTTTTGAAATGTTGCTTGAATGATGAGTACTGTAACTTCTGTTCAGAGCCAGCTGAGAGCTGGGTTGTCTGTTTTGTTTTAGGTGATAAGCCAGAAAAGTTAAAACTTAGTTTCTTGTTTTGAAAAAGAAAAAAGGGAAAAAAGGGAGGTTTTGTGTTTCTCAGCCAAGAACAACTACAATTTAATTTTATGTTTTTGAGAAAGGAGAATTTAAAATAATAGTAATAATAATAATAAAACAAAGAGTGATGTTTTGTTTAAGTGGTGAAGACAGCTAATACTGCAAAATACCATTTAGTGCATGATCTGCGAGCAATAAATGAAATCATCTTATTTATCTTTAAATAAACTCCAATTATGGAGACCTGAAGTCACATGCTTAGGGCACACTCTCAGGTGAAGGCAGAAAGCTACTAAACAAAGAAAAGAAGCCATACAAAATGCGCCACAGCCACAAACTAAGCATTCATATTCTTTCTAACTCTTAGTGAGCCTGAGTTATGACCTTGGCTCCCTGTTTTTCTGCTTCCACCAAAGGTGGGGGTGACGCTCCCGTGGCATGTGCTCTGTTCTTTTTACTATCACAAAGAGGAAAAAAAAGAGAGAGAGGCCCCTACTCTCTGAATACAATATTCTTTTCATAACTCGGCGGTATGAAATGTCATGAAACAGTGTAACTCACTCACAATAAATCAGCAGTATAGGATAATACAAACCTATCTAATAAATCTAATGATTTTCACATTCTTTTAACTCAGAAGTATGATGTGGCCTACAGCAGTATCATGATTCACTCATTTTGATTACAGGTATAATGTAATATATAACAGCATAATAATCTCACAACTACTACAAGCACATTTGCCTGTCTTAACACACGCGAGTGAAAGGCAACTGTTGAGAAAATGCTCTTTTGGGTGAGACAGTCCCAGAGGCCTTGCATTCAAGCTACTAACACACATACATGCAATGAAGAACAGCTTACACTACAGCACACACTATACATGCGCCTGTATCTCTCATTAGTGTTAAAACAGGGAAAACTTAATAGTTTTGTTATCAAATGCTGAAGTTTATCCACTACTAACAAATAAACTCTCTGGGTTGCAGGACAACAACTTCAAAAAGAACGACACTGATATGACCAACCAGTGATGAAACAACAAATTTAGTGGTTAAGAGTCAAATGGTGAGATGTTTTCTGCTGATTGAATCATACAAGTGATTACTGAAGGAAGGAAAATTCCTTTTTGTGCTTTTAAACGTGATCTTACGAATTTTAATATCTACCTGTGTTGTCCTGTCAACTTGGTGGGTTATGAGTTAATTATATTGTGAGGGAAAACAAAAAAGGCGGAGAGAAGGCTGACACAGGGCCTGGCCCGGTGTTTCTCCCCTCTCTGAATAACACAGCCAATACAACATCATTTTCCTGTTCGTCTGTTTTGTTTTGTTTTTGTTTTTGTTTTTTCTCTTTATGTTTAATTACAGGCTGCTTTGCCGGTCCTGAAAGCCGAAGCTGACCTGGACTCCTGCTCTCCCCTCTACCATCCCTGACCCTGACCCTGACCCTGACCAAATGCTGCAGCAGCTGGACCCATAACAACAATCTAAAAATGTCAACAGTGCTACAGGAAAGCGATCTCATGCAGCAGAGACGGAGAGCATTAAATCCAAGGCCCGTTTCACTACACGGGGGAGATTTCCAGACAGCTTCAGCTGACAGAGCTGTGACGAGATGCCCATTAAGCCCGAATGAAAAGTAAGGCCGAGCAAAAGAATGCTGACCTTGATAACTCTGCATTAACACTGTACAGGACAGTGACGGACCAACACGGATGATCGGGCAGCAGAAGAAAGGGCGTGCCAGAGACAGGAGGAGCAACTGAGGTCAAAAGGCACCTCAGAATGGACAAAACACAGAAGAAGATGCAGGTTTCACCTGCGGTGAGCATGGACACTGGAGAAAGGACTGCCCCAATTGGGGCCAAAACCAGGACAGACTGAACTTTGAGCAGCAGCAGCAGCAGCAATGGTCGCAACCGGACTGAAAAAGAGGAGGGCAGGACCCCAGGACACGCTTCAGGCCATGGTTTACTCAAAACACCAGAACAGGAAAATGATAAACACGCCAACATACACAAACATACACATCTACACACACTGACTCAGAATGAAGAGAAACACACACCTGAACAGACGTGCACTTGTTGATTGAGTGAGAAATGACACACACACACATCAGACAATGTACATTCATCAAACATGACTGATGCCCTGAACACCTTGAGACAGATCCAGCAGGCCCAAAATCAGGCCTATGTAAATAATACAAGTGACTGCTAAAAAGACTACTACTGCCTTTTCACTGTGCAATACTTTTTGTTAAAAACCAACGGTGCAATAGACTTCAATACTTGAAATACTTGAAATACTTGCAATTCCTTTGTATTCTTATTCTTATTTATTCTATTTATCCCTTTTTGTATTTTTACTTTTATTTTGTGTTTTTGTAACATGTATCCTGCCATGTCTAAAACTCATGATTAACCGTATAATTGTTTCTACTGTTGCTGCATACATAGCCGTGACAAATGATGATGACCCCGACCTGTTGAAACATGAAGACTTTGTGTGATTAATGATGGTGTGATAGAAACTGTACAACAAGATGTTACATACTGATATCTCACTTGAAAGTTATACTGACAACAGGAGGGAATGTCAATGGAAAATTGTACTTAGTAGTCAGTATAAGCTTTTAAAGCAGGAAGAGGAGAGCTGGACACTCTTATCTGACGCTCCCTCTGACGCTCCCTAACAAGAAGAGAGGCCGCGTCTTTCTGTATCCCACAACACACATGCATACACCTAAACCACTCTTATCTTCACTCCCTACGCACTAACTTTCCTCTGCCTATGAATAGACGTATTCACTGTTGTATTATTTTTGTATATAAATAAAGACAAGTGCAAGAACAGAGCGCATCACAGGGCCCCCACTCTGGTGTGGCGCGTTCTGTGCCCGCCCTTGTATACAAGTGAAAACCACAGCGTCTGTGTGTTTCTACCCTTAGACTCTTAGCTGAAGAAGTGTCTTTAGAATAAATCTCTTGACACCTGGTATAGAATATAAGTGGAAATACTTCATTTTTGTCTTTTTCTAGAGACAAAATTCAGATGGCCGGCCATGGTTTGTTTAAAAAAGATCCTAAGACTGGAGACTTAAGTAAGACCATTTTTGCTTAATTATGTCAAAGTTAGACAATTTCTGTTTAATTTGGGGTTGTGTGCACTTTTGAAATTAAATTTTATTTAAAAAATGTTTTGACAAATAGTATTTCTTCTGTTCTTCTTTTAACTTTAATTTCTCTTGAAGAATACATTTGTTTTAGTTGGTAATATCCTGAATAAGATAAAATATCCGTCTTGTTAACATAGCATTTAATTTAATATGTATAGAATGCAACACTATAAATTGCTTTGTCCTTTTTACTTTTTTGTAGTGGAAACACAACCAAGTAAACTGCAGTGTGCAAAATGGATGTTGATAGCTGTGAGGATATCAGACACAATCAGTGTTATGATGATGTGCCGTATGATAACAGGATATGTTGCAAAAATATGCGTACATGTCCGGTGAGTTGGCATTACTGTTATCATTATTGTATATTTACTGTGTATACAGCAATTATCCTGAAACAAACTCATAACAAATTACATTTTTGTCTCTCGCAGGGTGATTCTGGTGGTGGACTGATATATGATAATAAGATCTATAGTGTACACATGGGTAGTAGTAGTTGTGGCTGTACTAGACTATCTGTTTCTGTAAAAGTTCACTGAATAAACCAGAAAATCTATCCAAAAAGTAATGGAAAATAACTGAATTAAAATAACATTCAGAATAAACAATCATCTCTACATGAAACTTGTGTGCTGTGTGTTGTTTCTACTCTAGAATATCTTCATGTTAACTGCAAATTGTGAACCTTTTTCTTTGGTCTAAAATATTGTGTTAGATTTGCAGCTTGTGTGTGTTTGAATGTGGTGTCAGGTGTGTAGCAGCTCATCCTGTTGTTCAGAAACTCTCAGACTCACACTGTGAAGATGCAGAAAGGCTTTCTGATCAGACATGCCACCAATCAGCTGCAGGGCCTGAACATGATAAACTTCATAAATCTGAGCTGATTGTTGAGGCTGAAAATGTTTACATGGAGGTTGTTGGCTCATTGCTGGCAGATTAACTTTTCTTTTAATCATATATCTATAGAGGGCATTAAAATAAATACAGTAACCATCAAAATAAGTTTTATTGATAAAATACATTTCCTGAAACTGTCCATTGTTTTGTCCCAACTCTAAACACTGAATCCAGTTTTGAAACTAAAAACAGTGTTTTCAAAAACAAAAAACTCCTACAAATCATAAAATAAAAACAGAAGATGAATAAAAGAAAATTCATAGCACATAGTGACATATGTATTTTATATCTCATAATGCGTCATTTCGATCTTATCTTCAGTCCTGCATTTTTATACTTCTAAGATCAAAGTGAAAACGAAACTTTTCACATTAACAAAGCTCATGGACACAACTGCTCCACCAGATGTCACTATTACACAAAACTATTTCACTATAATGCTTCTCTTCACTGTCATAACTACTCCCATGAACAGTAAACTGAGAATGTGTTTCATCTCAAAGCTCTGTAACATAGTTTTGTTTTTTTTATATGTTACTTGTTATCACTGGAGCTGTTATTATTTTTTAAAAGAAAACTAATATGAGAAATAGATTTCAGGATTTCATCATGATTCATTTTCCATATGAGGCAGTGCTTTCAAATTCCTTTTGAAGTAGTACAGAGAAATTTCAAAGTAGATATCATTAAATCCTAAATGAAACAATTTCTTTTAAATTGCATCAACATTTTCCAACTGAGCAGTAAAAGGACACTGGGCTCAAACATGAAGCATCAACATGATGTTTAAGAATCGAATCAATGGTCTTAAATAACACACGTGGTTATGACAGTTGGAAGAAATATTATTTGCAAAATATTCCCTTTTTGCCTCTTCGACAGTGTTCTGGTAGCGATGCCAGCAGTCTTTTAGAATTTGAAATGACACCTGCATTTTATCTGCATTCTGCTTGATGACATTCCCTCTTAACAGCACGAGTTCTGTCATTAAACCAAGGCTGATTAAACATTACAACTGCAAATCTGAAAGTGAGTCTGAACATATTCAACTTACCAGCAGAAAAAGATGTTGTTCTCTACAATATATAAAAAAAGATAGAGTATAGATGATATCAGCAGCTGTATCAAAATGAGAATTTTATATCCTCCAGAATTCAGTATCAGCATTCACTCCAAAAGGTCACATGTTGTGGAAAAATAATGTGAATCTTTTACGCAATAAAAAGTTTTATTTTTATTTTAATAGCACAACAAATAATACATTTGTTAATAAATCTTTAATAATAAATAAATCAGACACAAGTTTGCTTGTTGCTTGCTTCCTCACAAACGACCATTTCTGCTCCTTACATTCATCACCCTCAGAACAGCACACAGTGAACAAATCATACTGAAACACTGTGTTTATTTCAGTTACAAATGTTATTTTTATTTTAGGTTTCACAAAACACATATATATTGTTGGCAGTACTTTAGATGAAGGCAGCATGCTGCTCTCAGACTTAAACTCAAAGGGTAAATCTATAATCTCTAAACTGGTATATTTTACAAAGAAACTGTCTGGTGCAGCATCTGGATTTGGACTTAAGAGCTTGTTGGCATCTCTAAAACAATAGCAATACATACATTTTTTTGTTTTTTGTTTTGTTTAAAGTTGTAGATATACATTAGAGACATGGCAGAATTTGCATATATTCTTCAGGGTCTGCAGTCCTTTTCTCTTCTTCTGTGCTCCTGTGAGAGTCTAAAACAAATGGTCACATAAATCATGAGGTTAAATTGATGCCTGTAGGGCAAAATTACTCCAACAATATTTAGGACAAATTTATTTTTCCTCTGCAAAAAAGTAAATTTGAATACAAAGCAGATAAAATATTTTTTCTTCTGTCTTGTGTTGTGTTCATTTATGTCTTTTCTTTTCTCTTTATTGTCTCTGTCCAGTATATGTGTAAGAACAAACTTCTGAATCACCTCTTAGTGATAAGTGTCTACAATAGCTTCAGACTTATGATCAAGGGAAAGAAAATAAGTCCTCAAACCTCTACTCTCCTTTATGTGTTCATTTAATGAACGAGTTAACTTCTTTCTCTCTTCTCTCAAACGTCTAATCTCTCTTCCTCCTCTTCTTCTGTGTTTTCTTCAGTCGTACCGTTTACAGCAGCGAGCAGGGCTTCTTCTTGACCTTGGCGGGCTGAGGGCAGAGGACAGCACGAATGGCCTCATCAAACACAGTCTTCAGATCACACTGGGTCAAGGCTGAGCACTCCAGGTATTTAACTGCATCTATACATGCGAAGACACATATATGTCGATAAAAGAAGACAAAGTAAGAGAAGAAAGGTTGGCTGGTACTGGAGAAGAATAAGTTCAACTTTCAAACAACATGAATGAGTCAACTACAGGTACTATACTGTTACTGTGATACCAGTAGTGCTGGGCTATATCATACCGTTCACGGTAATACCGGTGTAATGTTGGGCAACGATAAGAAAATGAAATATCGCGATAGAATGTGGGTAAAACGCGCATGCGCAGTGCCTTTGTTTACATACGCACATGGCGGCGAAGCAGAATGAGAAGAGCGAAAGTGGATCGTTGAATGAAACGGATGAACCAGAATTGGTTTGTAAAAATGCTGCAACTTCAGTGGTGTGGAACTGGTTTAGCTTTCGTCCGTCAGATACACAACAAAGCACTATTTTTGGTAGCGCATGCTAGCAGGCTGCCGTTATTACCATGTTGTTTGGAAAATACAGCACACTTAAAATCAATCCTTTGATTTTTCTGAAAATCGTCAGTGCCCCTTATAATCCCGTGTGCCTTATGTATGAACTCTGGTTGTGTTTACTGACCTTGAAACGATTTTATGTGGTACACGGCGCTCAAAAATCTTTCAAATGTTTCAGTACGACTTTGCTAAGCTACGAACCCACACCGCTTGATGGATTGTCAGAGCATTACGGCTATCGTAGGCAGGCGCCTCGCGGAGTGATACGTACTGTGCTTCAACATAATATTACCGTATTGTATGTGTGTGTATAACCTCTTTTTAAGTTTTGTGGATATTATACATGGTTATGCTGAGGATATGTCGGCCAATTTCCACTGGAAATGCCTTTTGGTTAAACTGTCAGAAAGGAATTTGCATTTGCATTGTTAAATTTTTATATAACTTTAATGCACATAAAAAAGCTGCTTGTTTAAGTGAAAATACATTGATGTTTGTTTGTTTTTTGCACTAATAAAGTTGAGGAGTTGTAAAGTATTTTTTCTAGTGTCAATTATATCGTCAGTTATATCGTTATCGCAAATTTTCAAATGTATATTGTGATAAATATTTTTGGTCATATCGCCCTGCTCTAGATACCAGGAAATGAGGGAAATAACAAAAATTTGCAGAGGCAGTCAGGCTACAAAGTTCTCTAGCATCTTCATCTGCTAGTTTCATATCATCATTGGTGAGGAGAGCTTCAAATCTTAAAGCTTTCAAGCAAATGAAGTAAGAGTGACTGACCTATCTTCTTAGCCAGAGCTAGGCCCTATCCACAGATAGGTGATAGGCGCCAGCTTCTTGTCCTTCAGTTTCTCAATGGTATCCTTTTCATCCCTCAGATCCAGCTTAGTGACGGACCTCAGGGTACCACTGGCAGAATACAGAGTAAAGCAAGACTAAATAAGAGGCGAGAAAGGGGAACACGCAAAATCAAGGAACGTGTTAGAAGCGAAAAACAGAATCAAAGGTGAAGGGAGATGAAGCTCTGATGCCAGGTGTTACAGAAAGGTGGACGAAGGCTTAACATGAGTCATGACTTCTAGATGGTGTTTTCCTTGTGGCTGCGTATAGCAGAGTTGGGGGAGGGTCTGTACTGGCGGACGTTGGTTACTGGCCTGGTGGCCTGGTTGCCCCCGGGTGGGTCCGGGACGGGCATGGAGGCTCGGGGGTCTGGGGGTGCTCCGCCCCCGGTCTGGGGTGCTGGCAGGGCCTTGGGGGCTTGAGTCCTGGCTGTTGTGTCACCGGGGCTGTGGGCGGGTGGGTGCAGGGGAGCTCAGCCCCAGTGCAGGGGACCTCTGGTGCATCAGCCCAACTAGGGGAGGTGGGGAGGCTGTTATATCTTTGCAGGTGGTCTCCTCTCTACAGGAGCTCACTTTGCAGGTGGGGGAGAGATATAGGAGAGGTAGAAAATGAACTCAACCTGGGTGTCTATTGTCTTGTGTAGTTTGGGAGATGATTGGATGATGGGGTGGGTGCAGTTTTCTCTGCGGTGGAGTCGGGTGGGCTGCCCCAGACTCTGTAGGGCTGGGCGGTGCTGCTGCTCTGGGCCCCGGTCCGGATGGGCCTGGGCCCCCTTGCCCTGGTGGGTTCCAGAGTGTGGGGGTGCCTACTGGGGTCAGCGGGGGAGCTGGCCCCAGGGGAGGGGCCGCTTGCCCCTCCCTTTCTTCCTTCCCCATCCTCAGCTACCTCCCTCTTCCCGCTCTACCACACCCACCCACACACGCAGGGCTTGGGGTGCAGATATGTCACCAGGGTGCAGGGGAGGCACTCCCCCTCTGTCCCCTTCCTGTCACCTGTGCCTCAATTTTATTCTGCAACCTAGACATCCACATTACTCACACTCTCACATAACACATACATATAGGGCCTTGGGGGTGGGCACGTTTTACAGCATCCAGAGGATGGTCGGTGTATTCCAACCCACCTCTGGCACTGGTGCCCTACCCTCAATTTTAATGCATATAGACACTGAGGGTTTTCGGGAGGAGCCGTGCTGCTCTCTGGCAGGAAGCACCATGCCCTCCTGTGTTTTAAATGCACTTTAGAACAGCACACAGCAACACTACATATGAGCGGGCGGAGGGAGGTTTGGGGTCTTCACTCACCCCGGTTCTGTTAGCCGTCAGGGCTGGGGGGCTGGGAGGAGGTGCTGGCCGTCAGATTGGGGTCTGGGATGCGGGGCCTCCCTGCTACTGCAGATAAGGAGGCGGTCCGCTTGCCTCCACCCCAGAGAGAAGGGTTACACCTCCTGGGTCTAGGTGCGGCTTGCCCCTCTGGGGGGCGTGGGTACCTGGACCTGGGATATAGAGTATGTTTGGGGATTGTGATTGTCTGTGCAGTGTCTATTTGTGTCTGTCTACACGTTGGGTAAGTGCCGAGTATTTGGTTGTGTATATGGGGGTGGGAATGCATGTTTGAGTCTGCGTGCGCCTGTTCGTCTGTGTCTATATGTCAGGTTGGGCCTTAGATTCGACCTCTCTGGGAACATCTCAGGCCCTCCAAAGTACGGAGGCCTATCGCCCCTCACCACACTCTCTGCCGGTGGCTGATGCCCTCAGACGTTGGTGTGCTGGTGGTTCTTGTCGCCTGGGGCTGGGCGCTCATGTATGTACCGGCTCACTCCTGGTGGCCGATTGGCGGGGCCTGGTGCCTGGCTGGGCCCCTTCCGGGGGATGGGGTGCCCTCAGGCCTCTGGCCTCTGGGCCTGAAGCTCGGTCCTCTCCGGCGCAGCTGGCTGCCAGCAGAGCCCGTGGGCACGCCACTGCAACCCCCTCTGGCCTCTGCTCTGTGGCTGCTGGGTGACCTCTCGTTTGGGGCTCTACTCAGCTCTTCCCAGGAGGGTGGCACGGTTCCCCCCCTTTGGTTGTCCTCCTTGGGTCCTCGCACTCTGGGGCCTCTGGATGTCTGGGGCCTGGATCTCCTCCATACCTGCTTCATGCCCTGGGGGACGGGGCTTTGGCTCCCCACACTCCCTAGCAGATAGTTACATGGAGAAACCTTTAGAATACAAGCATGCTTATCCACACAGGTGTACACACGGGTGTTCACAGACACAAACTACACCTTTCTTGGCTGCTACCTCAAAGCACATTGTGCGCTGTCTATCTTGCGTGCTGCACAATAACATTTAATATTTAGTATCTACTGTTATCTACTGCTAGCTAGTTTATTGTGATGGTGCTGTATTTATTATGTTGCTGTTTTTTTTTGTTTGTTTGTTTTCTCTTCTGTTTTTTTTTCTCCATACAGGTGATCTAGGTGTTTTGTTTGTTTTCTCTTTCTTTCTTCTCTCCTTTCTCACCATCTCTTCTCCCCTCTATTTTTCTTTCTCTCCCTCTCTTTCTTTCTTTCTTTTTCCCTGTCCTATCCCCCAATCATGTCTGTCCCGACTGTAACAACCAAAAATAAAATAAATACATAATTATAATAAAGGTCAATCAAATGGACCAATATGGCAAGGCCATGATGATCCACTTGGTAAAGTAAATCCGCTTGGCATCTCTCTTGGCCTTAAGACAACAATTCTGATGGCTAAAGATCCAAACGGGACCAAAAAAAAAAAAAAAAAATCTAATAGAAAAAAAAAACATGACTCATGAAAAGCAAATGACTGGTAAATCTGTGTTGTGGAGTAGCTTGCTCACAAAGCAGCTGTTTCCATGGGGTTTATGGGTATTACCTGATGAGATCTACTGCTGTTTCTTTCAGTCACTTTATTTTCAGTGTCTTACTATGCTCATATTTAACCCTCTGTTTAACCCACTGTGGAAGTTTTAATAAAGCACAATTAGAAATTTGCATATTTCGTTCCGTTTGTTCCTTTTTACATTTTGTTCCTTGGCAGCTGAGAGACAGAGCTACAGACCCATGACAGCCATGTGTGTTTTATGTATATGGATTTTTTAAATTATTACTCATGATATAACATTGTCCAGACATGGCTGGTAAGGACATGAGGAGGAAACAGTAGGAGCTGTGTGAGGATACTAAAGGCAGTGGATCCCTCAGCAGCTGGATTACAAAGAGCACAGGTAACATTAACACATGTACCAGTTGTTGGAGAGGTATTCCAGTATAAAAATCATAATAAGCACAACTGGAATGTTTTGCTTCTATAACATTTTTCTGTCATCATTTTATTATAGAGTAAATGCAGCAGTTGTTAGGTGTGGATAATTAAATAATAGTTTATTGCAATAGCAAGTTGTGCCTTGTTCTCAGATAGACAGCTAGTGGAGAGTGATAGATGAGATGAGGGGATGGAAAGAAGAAGAGAAGCAGCGTGATTCACAGGCAGAGCCTAGTTTATTTCTCACAGTTTTTGTTGCCTTGTGGTTCCAAGCGCATTTTGTTATCTTCTTTGCATTTTGTTATTATCTCATGACACTTGTTTAATCAGCTACCATCTCTCCTATGAACATTTTAATGTCTACAGTCTCAGATCAGCACAGCCCTGCCCTCCAGCACTATCAGCAGCAGGAGCAGCAGCAACCCCTCAACAGCAACATTGTACCCATCAGGTAAAACATAAGCTACGTTTGCTTTGCCTTGTTGCCACATCACAACAGTGATGTAGTATGATGCGATCCCATATTAGATTCTTGATGAATGTGTGTTGTTGTTATTCAGCCTGGTTCAATGTGCCCCTTTTTAACTTTGAGCACCCGCCCCTTTAAACGTCTCTGCACGGCCCTGCTTCACTGACCACACCATCTGTGACGGAGGACTCATCTCCTCTGTGAAGTGAACACATATGGAGGAATCTGTTGCTCTTCACTCGCTCTACTGTGACACCAGCAGTGCAGAGTGGGAGATGGACAGGATTGGTCTTCCAAAAGTCAACAGCTCTTTTGTTTTGTCAACACTGAGACATAGATTCTTGTCCTGCCACCAAAGTGCTGAGCTCACAGTCTAACTTAAGTTTCACACTGTTTTTTGTTAGAAAAAAATCAAATTGTTACATGCTTAAATTTACACAGAATGTCAGAAATCTCCACTGTCACAAACAAAAATTTAAACCCAAATTTTCATGATTTGTTGGGTTAATATTCTGAGGTCCAAAATATAATTGGCCATTTTTGGCTACTTTTGATTGGGGTTTTTTGTTGTTGTTGTTTTGTTTTTTTGTTCTTTGTTTTTGTTACCTTGCCTTGCTTGGTATCATTCTTTTCAGCACAACCTCACATGTCTGAATTTGCAGTTATTTTCTCATTGACATACTGTATTAACACAACTGATCTGAAACCACACAAAAACATACACAATCCTAGTAGTAGTTATATTTTCTTTTTACTGTAAAAATCACAGACATGTTTAGTAAATTATTTTCATACCTTGAAATGTAAATATAAATTGTAAGTTTTTAAAACTTATGCACAAATTTTGTAAACAATAAAGTTATATACAACTATTAATCTAAAAATTCAGCCAATGCACCGCTTGCTAATGAAAACAAGAAGAAAAAAAAGCCGGTAGGCGCTATGGGCTGAACCATTTGTTAATGGTGGAGGGGCGTAACACTATGCAATATATTCAGTTTTAGAATTTATATTCAGTGTTTTTACTCATCTATCATCTATTACTCATCTATTCATTCTAGGCTGGATTCTCTCAGTTTCTCTGTCATAGTGTGGGTTTTATCCAGTCTTCCTCCCCTCACCACCAACTGGTCACAGCAGATGGCTGCCCCTCCCTGAGCCTAGTTCTACAGGAGGTTTCTTAATGTTAAAAGGAAATGTTTCCTTCCCATTGTCAACAAGTGCTTGCTCATAGTGGCTCATTTGATTGCTGAGGTTTTCTCTGTATTATTGTAGAGTCTTTATCATGTAATATAAACTGCCTTGAGGGGAATGTTTTAATTTGGTACCAATAAAAATGGAACTAAAAGATCAGAATGCCACTTCAACCACTGGTAATTATAGTGCAAACAAGCTATTTGTTCAGCATTAAATATGAACAAAATGCTATTGCTTAATATAGTATATATATCAACTATTTTCACTGAAAACCTTGGGTGTACATGTAAACATAAAAAGGCATACTGAATTCACGTAGTTATTCTGATTTGTACTTTCCAACTTTGCTGGGAAAAAAAAGTGTCTTCTGTTTATTCAACAGTGGTAATGCTGAGTGTAAACACAGAGAGGTGGCTTCTTGACTTTTCCATAGCAGAAATATGTGATGCAATTAAATGTCATTGGATCACCAAGAGTGACAGAGGAACATGACTGAGACAAACAAGAAGTTCAAAGTCAAAGTTAAAAAAAACAAAAACAAACAAACAAAAAAAAACCCCTCAGAAAATAAATCAATTTTGTCATAGTCAGTTTATTTTAACAAACTTATAGAATCCAAATATTAATCAGGGAAAATAATGTGAATTATACAGTGACAATAAATTAATGGGAATGACACATGATAACACACAGTGCATGTTTGAAAAGCACCGGCAGAAGCAGCAGCTCCTCTTGTCTGGTCATGCCAGATGATAACCTAGCCAGTCTGAGTTTGTACCATGATTGTACTGCTTTATAACGTGGACAGTTTCACCACATGAAAAGATGCAACTATTGATTTTGTTTTAAACATTTATTTGAATGTCTTTTGACACTTGTGGGAGACTAGTTTGACAAGTTTCCCACAGATATACTCATATATACAATTTACAGAATAATTTCTAACTCAAAAGACAAACAGCTTAACCCCTGTGTGTTTTGAATTTAACACACACACACAAAAAAAAAATATTGTGAGGACATATTTGAACAGCGTGACCTCAAGTTTGCCAAAATTAGACAAATAATGGTTCGTTTTGTTTAAAAGTTAAAGAAAGCAGATCCTGGGTGCAAGACATCTTACTGTCAGGCTGCTTAGACTTGTGTCTATTCTTCCAAATTATATTTTAGTGCATCATGTTGAATGTTGCCAAAAAAGAACACAAATAATTCACACCAATTGACCTTAATTTATAGAGCAAAGCATCAGTTTTTATCCCTGTTTTTAGTAAAGTGGCTGAAACATAAGGTACAAATCATGATAATATCAAGTTTGTTTGCTATTTACTAAAAAGAACGGAAGTGCAGCAGTTTACTAATTAGATAAGTTCAGAGACAAGATTTCAAGGTTTAGGTGAGAGTTGAAGCAGCACAGTGCCACTCTGGAGTCCATCTGCATCAGGGACTAAGAGCCCATCTTCTTCTCCATGCTGAAATAACAGAAAGGTAAGGCATTAATGTTTCCATTATCATATCTAATGTTGTTGGGTTTCTTTGGTTTGTTTGTTTGTTTTTTAAAATCTAAAGCACTGCAGTTAAATGATGAAACACTGATCTGGGTTAAAAGTCACAGTGGGAAAATAGCCAAAGTAAACAAAGGCTGTACCCTCAGTCAGAATTTGAACCAGGGCTCTTGAAATAGAGCCCTGATATGTGACATCATGTGCACAGATTTTGCCAAAAACACAGTCCTCATATCTTGCAGAGTTATGATCTTCTATGAACAGGTGATTGGAAATTAGAATGTACTTTAAAAGAAACCAACCCCAGAACAGAAAAGTTTCTTACTTGTATTTGATGAGACGGCTACCCTGGATCAGTTGGGCTGACTCATTGGTCAAATGGCAAGCGAACAGTAGCCAGTTGCGGGGTTGCACTTTGTAGGCAAACCTCATGAACAGCAGCGAATAACAGCACAGAGCTGAGGAGAGAAAGCATACATTTAATAGAACCATATTTTCTTATATACCTACTACAGCTCTAACGTGTTTTATGTACACAAGTGTTGAGAAGTAGTGAAATCCTCAAAGTTTTTATATAAGACTATTCAACATCTTAACAGGAAAGCATGGAGATCAAAGAAAATCTTAAAACAAATCAATAGACCAGTGCAGACATCACGGCTTCTCTCAAAGCCTTCTTAGTAGCCCTGAGATAAAAGAACCACTCACAGCCCAAAATGCATCAATGCTAACTAGAAAATTATTAGAATATTGCGTGTATGCTGGATGTATCTGTGACCATCTTACCAAAGGTCATTCTGCCACTGATAATTTCAGGGCTCTTCTTCATATCTGTGATGGCAGCGATAGGAAGACCCCAGTTTGCTACAGGACCCCAGAAATGCTGCAAAAGTGACAACAGTCATATCAATATAGAGAAGATATAGTTACTAATACATTAAATCAAAAGGATAAAAGAAGAAAAAGGGAAAAGAAAAAATAAGCCTAAATCTATTAAACAAGACTTTTCGAACGCCACAAGCAGGAGAAATAATCAAAACTAGCATAAAAAAATATTTTCAACCACTTTTTCTAAAGTGGGCTTTAACTCCTTCAAGTACAAAATACATTTTAGTTTAATAAATGGACAGAAAATGCAAAAAAAACTTATGCATAAGGTAGTACAGACTCATTGCCTTAACTATATGTGAATCAGTCAAGCTTATGCACTTTAAGCCAGACATGACCCTAAGATAAGGATCTAAAAACTCAGTATCATATTTTTTAAGTTAACACTGTATGTGACATACAAGATCATTAAATAGTAAGGTACAGATAAAACTACAGCCTGTCACAGAAAAGGATATACTAACAGAAAAGAGGGTAACTTACTGTGCTGTTTGGCGTTTGTTTTATTTTTTTCAGTTCCACATAAAAAAGAAAACAAATAAAGATAAGTCACAAGGATATGATGTCTTTCACACATCATTACAACTTCAAGTAGGTATCAAATGTCAATACAATTTTGCATTTCTTAGTAGGGATATAATGAATGAGGTAGCATTTTAACACCCGCATAATTAGGTGGCAGCTGCAAGTCCTTAACAAAAGTAAGCAGTAAAACTCGTTTGTGCAGACTGCCAACACACAGTAGTTTTGATTTAAAAGAACAGATATTGCACAAGTATACACCAGACGTCATAACGCTTGCCCATCAATGGTTTTAAAGTGTTAAAACAGGCAAAGCTCTTCAGATAACAGCGATAACAACTGTGTATATTTGTGACAAACGCAAACAATGCTGACCTATTGTATCAAGATGCCAAAATTTGGCCTTTACTCCAAATTTCAGACCTGTGGCTAATATGTGGCACGTAAACACTCTCTTACACATTAACCAATATCTTAACAAGTAGCAAACGCAGATTTCTCCGCCAGCTTTTGACACAGATTCAGACTTTTAAAGCAGTTCACTGCCATCTTAAGAAGCTAACGTTGTTTCTCCGTCAGGGTTCGACCACGTTTCTAGGTTTCCTGACTGTTTTGTAGGGGCTTCCTTCTAGTTTACAGTCAAGCTCATAATGTGGAGAAAACACAGGACACACGGTCGCCCTTGAAAACAAGCCAACTTAAAACGAAGTAGAAAACTATGCATGAAGAGAGATATAAAAAGAAAAACAAAGCGTTTAAAATGTTCATGAAATTTTGCTAAAACTTTAGTTAGATAGTAAACTGCACCGACCGGTGAACGTTAGCTAACGCTGCATGACTAGCTGTAGCTAACTTAGCTTCCGTGCTAACAGAGAAATGCTTCGGCTTCTGACACAGACCTCATCAAGTACTCTCTGAACTCCTTGCTCTTCAAGTGGTCAATAGCTTTCCGTGCAATCGTCCCTGCCATGGTTTCACGTTAGGCTTGTGTCTGTCTTGGGCGAAAAGAGCGGTCTTTGTTTCTTTCTGTCGGCTGAAGGGCGTCTGGGAACTCCGCTCAGAGGACGGTCAAATTTCCAACCATAACATTATGTTTTACGACGCTGACGTAAATACGTGGCTCGACCTTAGACGGCTGGGTGCTGCCCAGCATAACAACCAATCACCGGAGAGCGGCACTCCTGTTAAAACCAACGCCCACTATGGCAAATAAATAAATAAATAAATAAAACTTGTAAGATCAGGTCAGAACTGTTACTCCAGGTAAGGTGAAGTAACTAAAAAAGTGGTGAATGTGCCTTTCTTCAGTCCCACGTAAAGATTGGCTGACGCTTTAGGAATTGCTGGAAGACGGCATGTTTGTGAGCTATCCTGACCTCTAGAACTTTAGACTACCAAAATATAGTTAGCAAAGATGTTGGTGCAAACATGAGTAAGTCAGAGAGGATATCATAAACAGATATACTTTAGATACTTCAAATTTTTCAGTAAAAGAAAACATTGTGGTAGAAGTATAACTTCCATGGGGGGAAACATCTTTTTGGGGGACATCAGTTAGTTTATGAATGTTTTGAAAAATTACAATTTGGCTAATGATCCTGAAGATTAAGGTTAATTTAAATAAATCTCCAAAATAACTGCCCATTGCCAATGGTGTTTCAAGGTGGCTGCAAAGTTGTAAGGCTCACTTGCGTTTAGAAGCACTTTGCAGAGGTAAACATGGAGGTAACTGAGGTTAGCGTTTAAATTTTCATTTAGTACTGCTTCAAGGTGATGTGCAGTAGAAGCCAGCTATTTGTAATTAAAAAAGAAAAGAGAAAAATATCGACATCATCTTAGTTTGGAGTTTCATGATAAAACAGCTTCCTCTTCTCTGTGGAGATTTGGCTGAATGTAAAGTAACCAGAAGTAGTATAATGTGAAAGGCAGAATTCACAAACAGAATTCTTCTGAAATGGCTAAGGCTCACCTTTTTTTTTTTTTTTTTTTTTTTTTTTTTGTCTGTCCCATTTGGTTCTTTAGCCGTCAGAATTGTTGTCTGAAGACCAACAAGGATACCAAATGGATTTATTTTGCCAAATGGATCATCATGGCATTGCCGTATTGGTCCATTTGATCAAACTTTGTTGTTATCATTTATTTTATTTTCAGTTGTTACAGATGGGACAGACATGACTGGGGGATAGGAAAGGGAGAAAGAAAGAGAGGAAGGAAAAGAAAAACAGAAGGGAAAAGGGACAGTGAGAAAGGGCACTTACAAAGACAAAGAGAAAAAAAAAATCTCCTGGATCACCTGTTGAGAGAAAAAGAAGAGAAGACAAGCAAAAAAACCCAAACAAAAACTAAGCAACATACTAAACACAACACCATCACGTTAATCTAGCTAAGTGTGAACAGCAGTAAATACTAAATATTGAAAGTTGTTGTGCAGCACGCAGGACAGACAGCGCACAATGTGCTTTGAAGTAGCAGCTAAGAAAGGTGTAGTTTATGTCTACGAACAGTGAACACCCGTGTGCACACCTGTGTGGATCAATATATCAGTATACAAAAGGTTTCCCCATGTAACGGTCTGCTAGAGGGTGTGGAGGCCCATAGCCCCGTCCCCCAGAGCATGAAGCAGGCATGGAGGAGATCCAGGCTCCAGACATCTAGAGGCCCCAGAGTGCGAGAGCCCAAGGAGTACCACCGGAGGGGCATCCGTGCCACCCTCCTGGGAAGGGCTGAGGAGATCCCCAGATGGGGGATGAGGGCCCCCTTTGCCCCGGAAGAGGCCTGACCGAGCGACAGGCACTAAGACTCACCTTTAACTGATTTTGAACTACATCTGTCAGTACCTTCACGAGACTCTAGAACCAACGCACTCAGTTCAGACACACATCTCTTCTAGAGGGATTGGTTTATTTTGAATGATGTAGAAGTTCACACTGGAGTCACATTGAAGAAGATCTAAACTGTATCTGATTTAGATACATATGAAAGTAACCCTAATCAGAATTAAAAAATACCACCACTTTTACTTACCCCATAAACCCCAGTCAAATATGTTAAAAAAAAAGGAAAAAAAAGAAAGAAATTGGACACCTACTTCATTGTGAATACAGCCTAAGTTTGGGACAAGCCTAAATGTGTATTATATCTCAGCTGTAGACATATGGTTGTGTCATGATCTTGAATTAAATAATTTTCTTTTATTAATTAAGTGCATACTCTGGACAACATTAAACCGAATACATATGGAACAAGATGTTGCACTTATCCACAAACCTCTGTTTTCATCTCCAGTTTAGTTTTAGTAATTTAGTTTTGAGCACAGAAAAATGAGCAGCTGCCATGATCAGGCTTTTTTAAAAAAAAAAAAAAAAAAAAATCTTCATAGCACATACTGCTGGTATTGCACAGGTGTTATTTTTAAAATATCCAAATGGAAACACATACGCTTATTTCCATTTGAATTTAAATAACAGTTTTTATCTTTACTTGAATTTACAACAAAAAATCACAATTCACATTAAAATATTTTTCTTTCATTAAAATCTCAAATCTGCTCCATTTGTCAGGATTTATGAGTCTGAATCCAGACATAATCTAATCTTTTGCAGTATTTTTGTTACAGGTACATTAATGTAAAAAGCGCACATGCAAATATTGCACATGCTGCACACATACTCTGATACTTTCACTGCTTTTTAATGTAATCATAATTAATTTGTTATTCATTTTCAGGGGCACCTTTGTACATAAGCAAAACAGAAATGGCATCATCAATCACACATCAAACATAAGCTCCAGTTTGGTCAATGAACTCATTATTTAATGTGCACAGTGTATAGAATTAAAACAATTTGACTCATGGTATGTTAATGATGCCAGCATCTCACTGTGGGGGAGGTCCTGCTGTTGTACATGCTGGATCATTGTTGTGGCTTACTGACTCGTGCTTTTCCTGCTGTGATGAGTCAGGGGACTCTGTTGGTTGTCAAGAATCCTGATTAGGTTGGTGCACTCAAACAACACCAGGGGGCAGTATGTGAACATCATGATTGTAAAGCAAGAAAGTAAAGGTTAGAGAGTTTGCCATGAAAATTCAGATTCTGTGTGTGCTTGTACCATGAAAAAATTCCCCCATAAAAAAAAAAAAAAAAAAAATCATTAACTCGGTAATGAATTCTGATTTCAGAATGTTTGAATTAAATTTGAAGTCACTTTTGTGAAACCATTTACCCACTGTTAAGAGCTGCCAACTGGTTTCAGTTCTTGAATATTTTTGACATCATGGTCCACGGTTGAGCTACACCTCAGCATAGCTCTTGACCAACTGGAAGATCCCAATGACTTTAATGTCTGACCACAGGCCCTCTGGAGACAGCACCTCGGTTTGCTTTTGTATAAAAGCAGAAACAAAATGCACACCCTATACCTGCTTAAGTATGAGTGGAGATATGGTGTAAATTAAGAGAGTTAAGAAATTCCAAGGTAGACTCTCTTTTCACACATAAATTAGTATTAATATTGACATTGTACATGTTAAGGTGACTCTCTCTACCACACGAATTCTTGTCCTCCTCTGTAACAGTTTCAACAGTTTTTTCACAGTTTCTGAGAAATTACAAGAGGAAGCAATAGATAAATTATTGCTGTAAATGTAATAGGAACTATGTTTAATTTTTATTAAAAAAAAACAGGCAGTGTTTTGAAGGCAAATCTTTTTTGTCCTTTAAAGGTCTAATTTAATGGGTTTTAGTACTTGAGAAGAATGTACATGCCCTCAAGTATTCACCCCAGACAGCTGCAATGCAATAACAGTTTCCTTCACCAAGAGAGATGTAGGCCTTGAACTGGGAAGTATGAAGTGTGCCTCAGGTTAAGTTGAGTTTACCAGACATACTGTAGTTTATAACTGTGTCAGACTCAAGACATTGGATATGAAATGTCATCACTTCATGATGCGTTGTTATTGGACGCTCGTGTAAACTTTTTTCATAATCAGTATGGTTATTCTTACAGTCAATGGTTGGACAGACAGACAGCCCAAAAGCATATTGTTTCTTTCCATGACTATCACTGGCACTGAAGCATAAAAATGTTTAGAGGCCTTTGCTATACTTTAAAGCATAACCTTGGATTATCTTTAGAACACTGGGGTAAACAATGATGTGTTAAATCATACATAGTATAAAAGGTGAAACCACAAACAAAACAACATAAATAACAACTTCCATAAACCTGAGGTAAATATGATGCAGGGAAAAAAATTCAAACCTTGTAGTGGCCACGATGAAGAACAGCAGACAGCCGACTGAGTGACTCAGCTTCAAAACAGTTATGGAAGAGACTGTCCATCATAAAACATAATCTGCCTCATTACAGATCTGAAAACATGCCAAATACAGTGTGAAATTACATAAATCACAGAAAAGCCTGTATAGAATGTCCAATAACTAATATTTAAACATTTAAAGTTTAAAGCATCGGGTCCTATAACTAGAAAACTAGAAAAAACATTGGCTTTCTTGCTATGTGTGGCTAAGCTGCTTGTCAGTACTGATGGTGGCACATTTCATCGTGCTAAGTACCACATTGTGCAAGCAGTTTGCACTCGGAAGAGGGACAACAGAGATCTCGCCTTTACCAAGTTGAAACTAAAGTGATTACAAAAAAATAAAAATAAAAAATTCGTAAACAAACAAATTAATTGTGCATCATCTAGCAACATTTACAATAATACCTTCAGTGGCTACTTTATTAGTTACAACTTGCTAGTTTGCGGTTGGATCTCCTTTTGCCTTCAGAACTGGCTTCATTCTTCATACATAGATTCAACAAGGTGCTGGTAACATTCCTCGGGTCTTGTTGGTCCACATTAACACAATAGTGACATACAGATGCCACAATCCAAGCTAAGATGTACCTATACAGTGGCTGTTGAGTGTATACAGAACAAAATTGTAACTAAATAACCACCCTTCACTCTGCCAAATCAAATAGAAAATCTAAACCGACACTTTTGTATTTTTAATAATATATAAGCGTAATGCCATGGTGGCAAAGAAAAACAACTATTTAATTTAAATGTATTGTTCCATTGAAGTGTTTCATTCAGTCAGAGGCTTATATAAGATTTCATTAAAAAGTTATATGGCACCCTGGAAATAAAAAAAAAATTGGCTAAACTCTTGAGAACTTTAAAAGTCTGCCACTGTGTACTCAAAAGGCAGGAGTATGTTGGCCATATCCAGTGGAGGAGTTCTAGCATATACCTCAGATGCAGGATTCCCACAGAGCGATCTATAAACAACAGGAATAGATAAATACAAGGAAATAACACAACTGTAACTGCATTAGAGAAAACATTTCCATTATTATCTTGTGAGGCTGCTGTGTCAACAGAACTCTGCGCTCTGTTTTTAAAATTATCATGGCTTTAAAACTGTGCTGTCTGTTTATCACGTATGGATTGAAGTTTTTATCAGTCACTGCAGCTGTCAATTCCTGTGCAGGGATTTGGGAGTCCAAAGCCCTTCCCAGCAAGAATTAAGTTCCAGCCATGTACACATGCAGGGGTAGTGTGGTAGCAGGGCGTTTAACTGGCAAAGCTGAATCCAGCGTGTGCAGATGCATGAGAGCGTAGTTATGGTGTGAAGTGCAAAACTGTAATAAGGGTAAACCAGGAGCAGAGATGCACCAATTTTTTCGCCATATTATACATTTATGGCACATTTTACTGCCTGTTTTAACAGTGGTAAAGCACTTTATGTAGATTTTTTTTTTTTTTTTTTACACTATCACAATGGATGTGAAGTGTACGTCAACCAGCTATCAACACTCTGGATTCTCATCTACTTTGCATTATGAGGTCTCCAATCTTCCATCTGCAACTGCCTGAGCAATGCTTTATATCTTTATTCTTGCTAAGCTGCTTCACGTCTGGCTTGGGGTTATCATTATATGAGCTGCAAAAGCTCAAAAAGGAAACAGTATTTTTTAATATATGACAAGATGTCAATGATAAAATATATAACAGCAAATTGTTAAACTGGTTCTAAGAATTGATAAAATTCATGGGATGATTCGGCAGTGACAGCAATAATGAATACATTTCAGTGTGCAGCTTCATTTTAAAATATTACATTGCCTGCTGGGTGTTTGTTTTATTAAATTATAGCTCTGTGCTGCACAATTCTCACTTCACTTACCTGAAGAATGAGATGGTATTTCCTGGGTAGATATAAAGGGTCCTATGAAGACATGCAGTGTTATTTCTGTAAGTGTGCTATAGATATGATAATATGATAATCTTTTTTTTTTCTTTTTCTTTTTTTTTACATGTTTGTGTTCATTAAATTCTTCTTTAGGAGCATTTGTCTTGCATTTAAGGAGTTGCCAAAGAGAACAATATGTTCTAGCATGTGATGCAGTCCACCGAAGCCCTAGCTTTGGCATTATTGGACTCAAGAGACAGAAATTATATAGGTTTTTGTTTGTTTATGCTCATTCCCTTAATAATGAGTTCTAGTGAAGTAGAACAGCACAGTTGGAAATACTTAACTCCCCAAAATGAGAAGAAAACCGAACCCGATTAAACTGTTGGCTCTAGCTCTCCTAGGAAACATATCAAGTCTGTGGTTAATTTTTAGGGTATTGTCAGATCAAACTGTACCTCTTCTCATCTTTAAAAGCACAGGTTAACATAGACTAAACTAAGTGGGATGTCCATTTGTTGGTATTGTCATAAAGAAGCTGCATGAAATAGGACGGACAAAGCCATAGGAATAAAATGCACAGTAAAAACAGAGAAGAAAACTACTGCAGTTTTATTCTTTTTTTCAGAGTGCATCTCTTAAAACCGATGGTCCAGAAGTCAATTTAAATATTTAACTGAGCACACTGTGAGGCCAAGAGAAGATATATAAAGGCCTTCTGCATCTGATTTTCTAGAACATTAAAAACTGCCTCTTTAAAACTGGGTATCTCTGCCAGTGGATTCTTGAGTGGATCCTGTAGTTTCTGGCAACAGGATACTGGTGTAGTGAAACTTTCTTTGATAAAGAATTGACAAACAAGCGCTTGTCTTTCAGTGTTTTATTCATCATACTTGTAAGAGGTCACAATTAATCTTCAAAAACTGCCTCTTCTCTCTATTGTAATTGTTCATACAAAGAAAAGTGACAAATGACTGGCAAGCGACGCAGATCAAAGTGTAAATTACTGCTGCTTTAGAACCACGGAAGGTCCTTCTGTTTATATAATCTCCTCATGATTACTCCAGTTTCTTCTTCCAGTGCAAGAACACACACTGGGTTAACCCTGCCCACCAGGACACAGGATATTCTCCCAATGGAGATGGAAAAAAAAAAAAAAAAACCTGTACAAAATATTAAAATATATCTTTTGAAAATGTAAACATTTGTTAGACAAACATGCAATCTGTGAACAGTATACTAGTTTCTTAAAATCTGCTTGCAATAAAGCGATTGCTCTGTGTGAAACAGTTTGTACCATAATGTTGATCAAAAAGATAACTGGTTATATTTAAATAAACTGAAAGTTGAAGACAAAAAATGACTTATATTTGCGTCACTGTTGTAATAACCAAGTTTTTGTCTTTTTTTTTTATGTCAGCCTCAGCAAAGAAGTTTTATTTTCCACTGAGTTATCCATATTTATTCAGCTCTTCAAAACAGTGAAGCTGAATAATGATCTTGAGGATATGATTTTTGTAGTTCCTCTTCAGGAAAGCGGTCTTTGAACACAGCAGGCCCATATAATGTGTGGGTAGTGTGCATTTCTGAGCACCACAGTTTTCTTTTCCTCAGGAGCCTAATTATGAATTCTCCTTCATATCTTTTTTTATAATTATTTTCATTTTCATTATTTTCTTTGCCTAGGAGTAGCAATCTCTCAATGACAAGGTCGTCATGTCCTAAAACACCTTTTATTGTCTGTTTTACCCTAAACAGGATCATAACTTGCACATGCTCCACTTAAGAAGACTTTAACTATAGTTAAACTGAAGTTATAGCCTAAGTTAGAAGTTATTAGTTTATTACTTTAAAAAACTGTCTTGGCTTTTGCAACCAGGGCTGTCACCTCCTGCTTGCTGTTAAATAAATTCAGCATTTGCAAAAAAAAAATAAGACTTCACGTTCCAAACCCAATTTTATAATAAATATTGTTTGTAGAGGGGACAACATGAGGGATTGGCTTTACAGAACATACATGAATGTTGTAGTAAAACAAAATGACCAACCTGAGCTGCAGCGGATCATTATGTGTCCTTTAACCTGTTCACTTGTTATCAGCGATTAACCCTTTCATGCATAGTGGTCACTACAGTGGACAGCTAGCCAAAGGATGTTTTCTTGCATTTGTTTCAGTGTTGATGGTATACTTGCACATAAACCACTGCATTGGACACTGATGTGTAACTCCATACCCTGCCACCCACTGGTCATTTAATATTACTATAGATGTATGATGTGTTTCATTGTAATTATTGTTATTTAACCCTATCATACATGAATTATGACAACCTCAATCAGTATTTTTATTCATCTTTTCATGCCTAAAGACAAATAAAAATACTGATATGCTTAACAGACAGAGTGTACCATGTGAAACTACGACAGACTCTATATGAAGAGTATGTAGATGTGGTTGTGATGGTGCAGACGTGCATTCCTCAACCGCCATAAACAAAATAAACACTTTTAGGGCCGTTTGGCTGCTTTTTTCACCACCATTTCAGTTACTTGATTCTATGATTTGTTTTCCCTCTTGAGATCCAAAAACATTTTTTACCTAACATTTTAATTTAATTTTCAATTTTCAAAATTCGTTGTGATTATGCTGTAATTATTTCACGTTCTTAAGGAAGTGTTACTAATATTCTTTCTTGTGTTTGCCTATCCAGAGACTGCATTTAGTATCTATGAGGTCTATTTCTGTACCCGGATCGCGAACACGCGTCGTCGCGCCGCCCTGCGCGTTCCTTTCCGTCCGCGTGCCCGTGGGTTTTACCTGTGTCTACGCTGAGGGTTTCCAACAGGGAAGAGAAATGCCATCAAAAATCATTTTTGAAACTGATGATCAAGCAATGGACGAAGAAGTAGACACTGTCGCGGAGACTAAAACCCTAAAGGTGAGCAAAGCAGGTCGTCTCGGCCTGGAAAGAAAGAAAAATGGTTTTACTCGCGGCTCGGCTCCTCCGTGTTTTGGCAGCATGTGGCTGAACACGCTAACTAGCTAACCAGACAGCTAACTCTACTTAACTGTTAGGAAAACAGAGACAGATAAGATAACCGCGTGTAGCGAACTTAGCAGTGACGTATTTTTGCGCTCATATCTCGTGCTGTATTAAACTTAAATTTTGTAATGAGGAAGAAGAGCAGCAACGTGGTCCGATGGTGAGCTAAGGTAATGTTAGCACATAATGCGAGTGTTAGCCATTTAACCTAGCTAAGAGAAGATCACGTGGCATGCCCATGTGTCTTAGAGTTGATCGTGTGGTCTGACGAGACTGTTTACATTTGAGTACACATCCGCGATGTAAACACGAATTAAGTTTTGTTTACTTTATAGCCAGATGTTCTAAAAAACCCCCAAACAAATACTACTTAAAACAGTAAAGAACAATTTACTTATAACTATATAACTGCCGAATATTACTTTGATATGCTAAATGCACGAAATTCGCTAAAGTTTGTATGGCTGTCTAGAGTTAAGTTTAGTCAGACTTAAATGGTGGATGGCTGATTAGTGTTTGTTATTTTCAACCTCAGGTCAGGATTAATAAACCAACCGTTTATACTGGGAAACACAGTTTGGGTGGTTCTTTGGTCGAAATGATTTACTATAAGTTTGCTCGGCTAACGTTATCTGAGCGTAGCAGAGGGCTCATCTCTGGTTATTAAAGTAGTATTCCCATGATTTTTTTATTTCATCAAGTCATTAATTTATTCAATAAAATGTCAAAATTTGTGTCAGTCACCACGCAGATATCCATATGGAAGTGTTTTGTCTTTTGTTTAATGTGTTTTCGACGTCACTCATTTTTATAAGTGGCTTCAGAGTCCAGTGGTTTACATTAAGCAAAATATTCCTGTTAGGATGCAGGGAGGAGACACTAGTTATTTTGCCCACTGAGGTGGCCCCTACTGAATAAGAGAGCAGATGGAAGTAGCTTCAGACCACTTTTTAATGCCAAAAACCACCCAAATAAATCTATATTATGAAAAATAACTGTAGATTTTTAAAGTCTTTGAATATTTTGCCAGCAGAAAGGTTGTGTGATACAGCAGATGCACATTACCCACTGCAATTTCTAAATGACGTTTTTGCTGATAATAGGACAAAAAGCACAACATCAGCCAACAATGTGTAGAGGAACTGAACTTTAAGAAAGGTTTTCACTTTTAAACTTTGAGTAGCTACAGAGTGCTTGGGTTTTCTGAATTTCTTACTGTTTTGTGTCTTAAAATGAAAAAAAAAAAATAGAACAAGACCAAAGAGGGCAAGAAGCTGAAGAAGCAGCAGCAACAGCAGCAGCTGGAGGAGCAGGAGGATCCAGACTGTGAGCCTCCTGCACCAAAAAAGAAAAAGAAAAAAGACAAGCTGGCGGCGGACCAAGTGAACGAAGACCTCGATGAGGCCACTGATATGAATGGCAACAGCAATGGTGTTGAAACGCCAAAGAAGAAGACTAAGAAGAGCACCGGAGAACAGACAGACACAGAGGTCAGTGTTGATTGTCCTTAGCCAAAGGTCTAATTTTGGACAGCAAACAGTTTATGGGCATATTAATTTTGCCTATAAAGTGATCTCTCTGTGCTCTTTTCTGTTACCTTGTGTAATACATGATCCACTTTTTTTTCATGGGGATTAGAAAATCAAGAAGAAGCAAAAGAAGGCAACTGCAGAGGCAGCAACCAATGGACATTCCACCCCAAACACCCCGGTTCAGACACCATCCCAGTCAAGTGAAGACTCGGCCAGTGACAGCGAAAAAGAAACAGTAAGATCTGCATAGAGAATGTTTTTTGCTTTTCAGCACATCTTCTGGCTTCAGTTAGAGGTTTTTAAAACAAAACTGATCTGTTTTCTTGTTTAGGAAGAGACACCAGAGCAGAAAGAAGGGGCATTCTCCAACTTTAGGATCTCTAAAGTCACTATTGACAAACTGAAAGGTAAATGTCAGAGCTTTCTACCCTATTTTTATTTATTTTTAATTATATTTATTTTTATACAGTGCATCAGAATTAGAAGGTCACTGGCACATGTACAGTGTCTGACATGCTTGGTGCGTCATAGTTTTGGGTAATCATGTTGTTAAATCTGACTTCAGCTTTTTTTATGTAATGAAGAATTACAGAATTTATTTGAATATTTATAGACTTTTGCAAGCTTTCTAGGGGTAATCTAACATGGGCATAGGAGTTGTTGAAGTGCTTCGAGGTTTGCTAAATAATTAACTAATAACTAATTACCATTGATTCTCTTTCTTTCTCTGTGTCCACACTATTAATTTCCTTTTTTAGCTCGAGGAGTCTCTTATCTGTTTGACATTCAGGTAAAGACATTTAATCATGTCTATGATGGAGAGGACGTAATTGCCCAAGCCCGAACGGGAACAGGAAAGACTTTCTCCTTTGCTATCCCTTTGGTGGAGAAGCTCCAGAAGGATTCGGTGGAGATGGCCAGAGGCCGTCCTCCCAAGGTACACGCCCATACATGGCAGAGGTAGTGAATATTTATGGACGCTGTGATTCTGTGTGACTGAGTTTGTTTATTTTTTAATTTTTTTAAACTATAGGTTCTGGTGTTGACTCCAACCAGAGAGTTGGCTATCCAGGTTGCTAAAGACTTCAAAGACATCGCTAAGCGCGTATCTATCGCCTGTTTCTATGGAGGCAGCTCCTACAACCCACAGAGTATGTCACATACAGCAACACAGTTTTCTTTAAGTAAAATAGTCTTGGATGTTCCAGTTAGAAAAGAGGGATGTTTTACATGTATTACACATTTTAATTTAGCAAAAATTGTGGTTCCATGCACCTTATTTGCCTTATACTGAATGCCTCAAATGCACTACTTTTAACCCTTTGACTGCAGTAATTCAGGGCCGACACAAGGTGGCAGGACTGTATACTGGAACAGCTTATGGGCTTTTTTTTTTTTTTTTGTAGTGTATGATTCATGGGACTTGCAAATTAACTTAATAACTGGGATTGCTTCAATCATGACTTCAGTTTCAGTGACTGTAAAATGTCGATGATAATCAGGGTAACTGAGACCATTCATTTGCTGCTGTTTTTTCTAGAAAGAGATTTTTAAGTAGATGTCAGAATATTTTTAAATGCAGTTTCTGTTTGCTGTTTTCAGTGAGCTTTATATATTGTTATCATATAAAACTCCTTTTATTAACCTTTTCTTTCCAGTTGATGCTATCCGTAATGGTATTGATATATTAGTTGGAACCCCCGGCCGCATCAAGGACCACATCCAGAACAATAAACTCAACCTCACCAAAGTCAAACATGTTGTTCTGGATGAAGTGGACCAAATGTTGGACATGGGCTTTGCAGAACAGGTTGAAGAGATTTTGGGTTCATCATATAAGAAAGGTAAAGTAAATCTCTGGGTTTGTATGTTGAAATATGTATATAGGCCAAAATGGGCTGATAGGGTTTTAGTTTGTTTATCAAACTGCCAAAACGTCTGCCTTAGAGGTGCTCACGCTTCCTGATGATCAGTTAATCCAATCTGAATGTGATTAGCAGCACCTTGCTGCTATTTAGCCTCTTAACTGCTAGGCAAGCAGCAAGGGTGTGCTTAATTTTTCACAGGACTGCATAGAGTCCTTTCCTTTCCTTTTTACACGACTGTTTACTGAAGTAGTAATTGTTTGAGTTTGGTTATATATGCAAATTTAAATTTTGTGCACATCTCTCCTGTTTAGACTCCGACACCAACCCACAGACTCTCTTGTTTTCGGCTACCTGCCCACCTTGGGTGTATGAAGTGGCAAAGAAATACATGAGACCCAACTGCAAACATATTGACCTGATTGGCAAGAAAACTCAGAAAGCTGCGACAACTGTGGAAGTAAGTGTGTTTGTGTGGGAGGGAGTGTGTAGAGGCTGAGACGGGTGCAATTTAACAAGCGTTACAGCAGTCTTGGGTCTTTGGTTTACATTGCTCAGAGATGCTTGCATGCAGGGCCAGTTAAAGTAACGGACTGTAAAATGAGCTCACATACATCTCCACCAGGAAAACCCAGCAAGTTCATTTGCAGTAAAAATTGCTGTATTTATCATCATCCACTTCAGTGAAGTTGTAATAAAGTACAAGTTTTTAGCCTGCCAGTTGGATTAATGAAAATCCCTCTCCTCTCACACCCTGCTTTCCCCCGCCCTGGTGAATCATTTGTCTCTGTGTGTCTTTTTCTGCTGTAGCATCTAGCCATAGCATGTCACTGGTCACAGCGTGCGGCGGTGATAGGCGACGTGATTCAGGTGTACAGTGGCAGCCATGGGAGAACCATCGTCTTCTGTGAGACAAAGAAAGAGGCCAATGAGCTTTCCATGAATGCATCCATCAAACAGGTAGACGCACATACTTGCATGGTGCACTTGGCACATTTAACAGGCTGATGTGTTGTACGTGAAATTGGTAATATCCTCAATAATTTTATTTATTTTTTCTTCTTTTTTTAAGAGCACCCAGTCTCTTCATGGTGATATCCCCCAGAAGCAAAGAGAGATGACGTTGAAAGGATTTAGGAACGGAGCCTTTGAGGTTCTGGTTGCCACTAATGTTGCAGCCCGTGGATTAGATATCCCTGAAGTTGACTTGGTGGTCCAGTGTTCTCCACCCAAGGTGAGAAGAGTTTCCAGTTATCTATAAGAATTCCTCAATTATGGCTTTATATTTATTTATTTGTTTAATTATTGTAAGAGTGTTGATTTTATACTTGTGAAGATCAGTGGCTGTTGGATGAAAATGAGCGATTAAGTCTCGGTGCATGGATGTTACCTGCACACTTTCACACGATTATACATAACAAGATCACTCAGAGAGCGCATCTGCCCCAGAACGGCAAGGGTGCTGCTAACACTTTGATGTTTTTATGATGTTTTATTACAACTTGCCAAGGTCAGCCTGATTTTTATAACGACATGCTGATGTCTGACCTTTGACCAATGACCTTGAAGCATTCCTTACTAAAATGGTGTATTTTATTCTTCTCCATTTTTCATGTTCTTTATTCTGTATCTGTACACACATGGATCAGAATTGGCTAAAATCTTTGGGTCCTATAAGCTGTTCAAGATATATATCATTGCAATATATATATATGGAGTCTGATTTTTTTTTTTTCCTTTTTTTTTGTTAAACTTTATTAACTAATTCAAATATTTTTTGTCAAGGTTGATCTAGTTACTTGTGTCCTCCAAACCCATTTCCTTTATACATATATATATATAAATGTATGTGAAGCCTCAAACCTTCACTTTGTCTGAAGTTTTTTTTGTGTTTATTCTCAGGATGTGGAGTCATACATCCATCGTTCAGGACGTACAGGGCGTGCAGGCAGGACTGGAGTCTGCATCTGCTTCTACCAAAGAAAAGAGGAGGACCAGTTGCGCTACGTAGAAAACAAAGCAGTAAGTATCTTTTGAAATGCTCACTTGGGAGTAAAGACAGGCACACAGGAGGGACTGGCTTACCTTTTTGTTTTTGTTTTTTAAAAAAGAAGCTGTAAAAAAATCAGAAAAAAAAGAACACAATCAGTCCTACTCAGTCATTTCTCTCTACATGTGAGAAGGAAATGGATAAGAAGATCCAAAGGGAAAAGAACAGAAAGGTAGAGGAGGGTGTTTAAGAGGCACCGGGTAAATAAAGGTGCTTAGAAAACCCAAGTGAATGTTGTCTTTTTCTTAGAGTTGGAAATGGATTCTGATATTGCTTTCCAATATTTTTACACAATCTGTGTGACAATGAGGCCTTCCTGTGTGACTGTTAAACTAACCACTTTTTATTTGCTATTATTTCAGGGCATCACATTCAGGCGAGTTGGCGTTCCCACCGCCAACGATATTATTAAGTCATCAAGCAAGGATGCTGTCAGGTAGGTAATTAAGGGGAGTGAGAGCCAAGGGCAAGCAATTATATTTTGTTACAGGAGTATGAAATGGTTTTAATTGTTTACTATTTGAAAGCTTGTATTCAGTCAGCCACAAGGTATGATTAATAATCAAGGGCAATGGTTTAGTACTTTGGCAGCTTAGTGGTTCCACAAAGCCTCTGCCTTAATCATGACATTGCTGAATGTGAAAAATCTTTCCTGACTGCGAGAGATTGATTGTTGACTTTTCCTATACTGTGTCCAGGTTTCTGGATTCTGTTCCAGTCGCGGCTATCGGGTACTTCAGAGCATCAGCTGAGAAGCTGATTGAGGAGAGAGGAGCAGTTGATGCACTGGCTGCTGCCCTGGCCCACATTTCTGGAGCCACAAGTCTAGAGCAGAGGTCACTGCTCAACTCTGATGCTGTAAGTTATTTATGCATGCGTACAGAACTCTCGCTATTATGTCATATTACGCACCGTTCACCCTCTCATACAGCTTTCCTAGACGATAGATTTGTGTCTGCCCTTTGTTTTAAAGCCCGTGGGCGTTCTCATGCAGACCTAACATGTTGCCCCTGCCCACCCACTAAGTATAGTGCTTGTCCTCCATCTAGTTAGAAATGCGCTGTGCCTTTAGGTGATGTATAACTGTAATTCTGCCTAATGTGTTGTTTCTGTTTTGTTTTGTTTTTTTGCAGGGTTTCAGCACAATGCAGTTGGTGTGTTCCCAGGAGATGCATAATCTGGGTTACGCCTGGAGAACCATCAAAGAGCAGCTAGGAGAGCAGATTGAGAACCACATTCACAGAATGACCTTCCTCAAAGGCAGAACAGTATGTATACACACTTAATATGTAGATATGTGAGCTGCGGCTGGTGTATACATAGATGCTAGACCTTTGCAAAATAATGGGTATCTGTGTGAGAGGGGAGAGGTTGTATGTTGATGGATGTCTGCGTGTGTACAGTTAGAAAGGACTGGGCTCAGTTTATAGACAGCAAGTGTTCTACTTTCTTATAAATTGTACATTCTTGCCAAATAGTAAAAAAAATACACCCCTGCGTGCCACATGAATCATAGCAATTGATTTGACAATTAGAAATGTGAATTGGAAACCCACTGGTAAATGAAAATGCAAATTAAGAGAAGTAGTGAGTAAAATGTCTTTTTTTTTTTTAAATGTATTGTCCTGTTGTATGGGAATTGAGTCTCTCTGGTCGCACAATAAGCACAGAGCTAATTATCTACAGCATGTAAACAGAGAGACATCTGTTAGTATAAGTGAACATGTGTGACCATGTCCGTTTGACACAGACATTGAAAAACTCGCCATCTCACGCTTATTGTTTTTCTAACAGGGAGTTTGTTTTGACGTCCCAGCTGATAAAGTCAAGGAGATTCAGGTGGGAACAACAATAACCCCAACATCTGTTCAGCATATGTAGTTGACTTCTTGTAAATGTGAAAAAATGCGAAAATATAAATTTCAACAGACTGGCAGTCCTGTTTGAAATCCTTTGTCTCCCCACTTGTTCCTCCATCAGGAAACATGGCAGGACGGTCGCCGTTGGCAGCTCACCGTGGCCACAGAGCTGCCAGAGCTGGAGGAGAAGCAGTTCAGTAACCGTGGTGACAGAGGCTTTGGCAGTGGTAACCGTGGTGACAGAGGAGGGTTCAGAGGCGGCAGGGGAAGGAGTTTCGGTGGAAGCGGTGGCCGTGGCAACGGGTTCCGGAACGGCGGTGGCAGCAGCGGCGGCTACGGCAACAACAGAGGAGGACACAAACGCACATTCAACCAAGCGTTTGATTACTAAAGTAATAATGTGTGGACTGATAGGACAGACTGTCACTCAGCTGGGCTGGCAGTGGTTCTTATTGGCTGGCTGGTCAACATTCTCCATCATGATACAAGTTTAATTGTGTAATTTGATATAGAATTCATTGAATTACAGAGTTTGAGACATAATTTAAACAAAACGTGCTGTCGGAAGAGTAATACTAAAGGTGCAGTTTACCGTAAAGCTCAATATTTGTTTCCTCTGGTCTGTTGTGCATGTCATCCATCTAGATTTTTTTTTGGCTCGTCTGCACAGGTTTGGAGGTATGTGCAGCAGAAATGTCTGCCTTCTCTTTAATGTGACTAAATTTCACTTAATCTGGGCTGCTGTTTAATGTAGGTAGTGTTTTAGGGGGTGGGGTTTAGTTCAGATTTTTTAGGACAAGTGTCATTTAGTCCTGTTATATTCAAGAAAAGACGGACATCTTTACACCACACATCTCCAGAGCTGGGCAAAACCCACCAAAATATTCCAGATGGATACGTAGCACTGCAGGACAGAGGAGATTTTTTGGGGGGGTGAGCTGTTACTTTGATTTACAGATAGTTATCTAAAAATGGTTTAAAATGAAAATCTGTGTACCATATATACAAAACTAAGACTGGCAGCCATTTTTGCGATGCCTGATGTGTGTTTCTTTAAGGTGGCACATTAGCTGAAACTTTTGGAATGACATTGCAACTGAATAAACAAGCACCAAATTTAATTACTGGTTCAATATTGAAATGTTGGCAATATTCAATAACATGGCCTAAAGTTGGAACATGTCATCCATTGGGTTTTAGGTAAAGTGTTCATTTTTATGGGTGTTTGGGGAACATTGGCAGCAGTCACACTTGAGGCTTTTGTCCAAAATGGAAGATGCACAATCTTGTTCATGTCACATTTGATGTACAAGTGTGCTATCAAACCCGTTCAGTATGTTGCACTGTCACGTTTGAGATGCTGCTACTCTGCACCCGCAGAGAACAGCAATGGTGCTGACCTTTACAAATGTGCTCAGTGTCAGATTGCTGCCTTACCCTCAGCTGAAACCTCTCTCCCCAAAAATATGTCGGATGATTGCTTTGCAATTGCCTCTATTTAATAACTTTTGTCTACTGCTTCCATTCATTTGAATGAAATGACTTATTCATTAAAAAGGTCAAGTCATATTGTGTTTATTCCTTCCAAAGGGGGTAAAATAAGTACATAACATGCTAATTAAATAGTTAAAGGCATTCGTCTTCTGTCAGAATCCGACTGGTAATAAACTACACTCACTGAGCACTTCAACAGGTAAAGTATCTAATTAACTAGTGGTAAGAAGTCATCCCAGTGCATTTAGGCATATAGAAATTTTCAAGGTGAGCCGTCGAAGTTTAAACTGAGCATGAGAATGGAGATTCAAATAACTTTGAATGTGGCATAGTTTTTGATGCTAAACAAGCTGGTTTGAGTATTTCAGAAACCACTAATCTACTGGTGTCTTTTCCCCACAATCATCTCTATGATTTGCAGAGAACGATCTGAAAAAGAGGAAAATATCCAGTGAGTTGAGTGAAAATGCCTTGTTGATGCTAGCTCAGAGAGAAATGGCCCCAAACTGCCCTGAGTTGATAGGAAGGCAGCAGTAACTGATATAACCACCCTGATAGCCACTCCTGTCACAATGGCCATAATTCGCACAGAATAACCAAAACTGGGCAACAAAAGCTTGAAAAACTGATGAGTCTTGATTTCTACTGCATCATTTAGCATAAACAGTATGAAAACATGGATCCATCTTAGTTTGTATCAACGGTTCAGGCTGTGGGTGGTGGTGTAATGGTCTGGGAGATATTTTTTTTGGCATGCCTTGGACCGCCATAGTACCAAGTGAGCAACATTTAAATGCTACAACCTACCTCTGTTCCTTTGTGACCACAGCAGCTGGAAAATGCACCAAGCAAAGCTCAAATAATCTCAAGATGGCCTCCACAGTCATCAGATCTTAATCCAATAGAGCACCTTTGAATCTATAAAATAGCACATTCACATCATGGATGTGCAGCTATGTGGACCATAATCTTTGAGGAGCATTTCCAGTAACTTGTTGAATCTATGCCGAGAGGTCCAGCCCCGTCCCAGCAAGGTCTGTCTAATGAAGCATGTGCTAAATAAATATAGTACTAAGTGCACGGGTGGATTACTAACAGTTTTGTTTCTGCTGTATTTTATGTGCAGTCAGACTTTCACACCAGACTGAGAAGAAACAAGTACACAGAACTAAATGTTGCAGGGTTAGTCCACTGATTCGGTTCCTTTACCTAGCACACAAACCAGAGCAACACTATAACTCTGCATTACACCAAAAAACAACAAAAACAGACAATCTGAAATCTGCATGATGTACGTTTAATTATTTAAATGAGCCAAACATTGCTATTAGATAACAAAATTGAGTCACAGTACATAAATATTCATTTTACTGTATTGCATAGTTAGATCAGAAGTTGTAAGGTTTATTGTTGACAGACAGCTTGACATTTTGTTTCGTCGTTATTTAATATTTTTCAATACAAGAACATTTTTGCCCACAATAATTTTTAAAATTTACCAATTTTGTCCACTTTAGTGCATTGCTGTACTTGGCAGACATAATCACAATATACTGACACAATATTAGAAGGGCAACACAGTTTAATTACACCACAATATAAAATAAACTAAAAGAATTTCTTAACAACCGTCTACGTGCAAATATTGCATTACTGGCACCGTTTCCTGCACATTCAAGTACCTGTCAATATTTTAATATTGACCAAGGATTTAGATACACACTTTTCATAAATACCCAGACAGATGAAAATATTATACTCCCCTCTACATCTAGCCCAGTACTGTAGTCCCTTTTATTGATTTGGATGCAAGAGTTGAAGATGAACAATAACCGGATTTACACAGATTTTTCAGTAAACTTAAAATGCATCTTATTTCAAAGAGCTTTTTTTTATTTGTTTTATAGTGAGGTGCAAAATCAGTAAACCTGATGGATTCAACTATAGTTCTGATAGCAAAAACAGCAATCTTACAAGCAGTTATATTAAAATGAAACAGCCGATCATTAAAATCACTCCATCCTTTGATATTATTGTGTTAGGTCCCATTCTCACATGTTAATAATTCATTGTGCAATGACAAACAAAGTTTATTGGATCTGTTCTGACTGATTTCCCCTGTGCCATTTGGCCTCCCCTGCTGGATTATACTGGGAGGCAAAACAGCTGCTACATAATAGATAAAAAGTAAATTATTTCCTGTGATGGAAAGCTAAAGACATGGGATGTCTACAAGGACTGTGTGACAGTGTGTGCTATGATCATGACCAGAATGTACCGTGTTTTAATGCACAGTGAAACCTGAGGAAAATGAACCAGAGTGGAGGAAACAGCCCTGAGGTGGCAAAAAGCTTGCTAATGATGCCACTGTCGGCTTGTTGTTGCGTCTCTGCAGCTACATCTTCTTGTTTCTGACTACAGGTCTTCAGTTGTCAGGAAAATTTCATTGTGTGCAGGGTTCTCCATAATGAAGTGGCCATCACCAGTGTCCTCCTGGATGGCAGGGAAAAAGGTCAATCAGCATTTTCCAAAATACAGGAGTCTTTATGTTTTAAACTTTGAGAAGATGCAGCGTCTGGGTTAGCGTTATGGACAGTTGAAATATACTTCTTTACAAGGAGTTGTATGTTAACAGGTTTCATTGAGACCACACTGTTGGAATCTGGAATGGTTTGAGGCACTAAATTCATCGTCTGTGGCATAACTGTTGTAAGTTGGCTTCACCTGACCTTAGTCTTGAACGTAACTGTGTCAGTAGCTGATAGGACTAATACTTGAGGAGAAGCATTTTTCCTTTCTTGTACTGCTACTTTTACTTAAGTTAAAGGTCTGATTGCTTCTACCACGTCTGCTGATGTTATTCTCCCCACACGTTTCACTTCCGTCTCCAGTGAATGCTTTTAATGATGCACACTGTGTGCTGCAAATGCCCCCTCATGTTTACTGGTTTAGAAAAGTTTTGCGTCCCAAATTGGCTATTAACAGGTAACGGTTGTAAGGAGATCTTTATGCCAAAAGACAATTTAACACAAATGGGCACTCTTCAGAACTCATCATCATGTACGATCATCAGATTTTTAAGATTTCTTTAGTATTAAAAAAAAATCAGTAATAGTTGTGAATGTTAGACAAATTATACTTTTCTTATAAATTAATATTATTATACTTCTTTCTTATATGTTTCTTCTACAAGTATTAATAACATTTTTCACAATGGTGCATTATTAAAAAAGTGCATTACAGTTACATCTAGTTTCTCTCATATAGTGATGATTATTACCCACTTTCACCTCTTTTAATAATTAATGAATCTGGTTTACATAAATACATTTTTTGTCACTTAATTAAGAAACAAAGTCATAAGAAAACAATTTTGTGTGTCTATGAATGCCATATGCTTCTATAAATGTGAACCATTTTATTAATGATTAATAACTATTTTAAATATTTTGCAGTCTATAAATAATTCATCATGGTTTAATAGCTTTTTTCCCCTGCAGGGACACAAAAGTAACTGAACTAACAAAAAGCAAGTAAAACCAAAAAGCTCTCAGTTTTTATGTTATGTTATTTTTAAATGTATCTATTTGTTTTAAATCATATGGAAACTAGTTAGTTTCATTCAAGTATTAATTAATTATTGTGGCCCTGGTAAGTTTTGAACTGTTCCCAGCAAGTTGAAAACGTTTCATTTCATCCTTAATCGATTGAAATGTACAGAACGATTAAAACAAATACTTAATTGCTATATTATGATTAAACCGTACTGTATGTGAATCCTGTTTAAACGTCAGCTGTGTTGGTCTGCACTATGTGAAGCTCCAGGCTTACTTTGAATACTTTAGTTTGTATTTAAAAAATAAAAGAAAGACATTTTAATGTTTGTTGTCATGTCTGACAGCCTGATGTAGCTGCTATTATGTTTTTAGTGTTTGTGAAGTTTGGATTTGTGCAGTTATTCTTTAATTTATTTTGTTGTTTTAATCATGTTAAGTCGGCTGGCAGTTTGATTTTCTTGCTTTACTGCCGGTATGTGTGGGGCCAATGTGACGTAGTGGCCGAACATAATCAAGCCTCTTGATTATTTGCATGCTTTTGAGTGTAATTACGTACTTCCTCTTTCTCTTTGTAGTTTTTCTCCGAGCTGCGATAGGACACCACATGGATCAGGGTGTAGACTCTGAAAACAAAAAGGCACAAGGATGAAACACGAGGGGAAAATGTGGGAAAATGAAGAAATCGATGGATAACAGTGACAAGGACAAAGTCATTATAACTCTCCATAAAGACAGAACTGGAAGACTCCCTGCTCATGATTGGGGGGTTATTCAGTGCCAGATTAATAACTTTGATTAAATTTCTCTGCTTCTCAATCAAGCCTGCTGGATTGTCTTGCTTCGTTTTCAAGGTCACTAAATTTGTCAAAAAGTACAACCTGTGAGGAAAAAATAAAAGTTAAATGTGAAATGATGTGTTTACCTGTGATATAACATGGCCAGAAACTGCACAATGAGAAGAATAGCAAAAGACAACAGAAACATCAAAGTGAGAGGCTCCACCTGTCAGAAAAAAAGCAATAGAATGGATTACTCATTACATCAGATGTTACAGGAGTTCAAACAATTATTTAAAAAGAATCACAATCCTTCTTTAACAGCAGCACATGCATTTAGGAGTGTCTGTTGTGGGTCCCAACCTTGAGGAATTCATCACTTTTAGTTCCATTGGGATAATACTTTGGGATCTTGATGCTGATGACATCATTTCCAATGGCCTGCAAGAAGAAGGTAGCTACCACCCAGAGCACGTTTATGATGAAATACAGGAAGACCGCCTGTGGAGATGTAAGAGAATTTAATATTTGGTTTAATTTTGCCACATTTCAAGTGGATAAAGGTTTTACTTCCAACCTGCAACCTGACGCATCAGAGTATTTTTTCATAATGATTTGTGATCATTCATCATCAGATTGCTGACCTTGTTTCGCAGTGACTTTAGTTCTCTGTTGACTTCTTCCTGATGTTCTTTAGTGTGAGTGATTGGTTTCAGGTAGCGCTCGATTAGCTTGTTCCAGAAGTCGTTCTCATTCTAAACACACAGACACACACAAATGCACACAGTTCAATAAAAAAAAAAAAAATTGATCACTTTTTTAACTGAAATAGCTCAATTTAGCAAATATAAATTTTATTTTCCTTAGAAGATCAGAAATCTGCTAATGAATAACATTTCAGGACGGTTGCTTTGTTCACTATACCTAAATTACTGAAAACGAACGGCAAAATTTAGAAACATTTACATCTACCATCCATTGTGAAGCAGTAATACTGTGTTTAAATACTCATTTTAAATACAACTTTTTGTATCTACCTCTGTCTCACAGACCCGACGGCTTAATAAGCATCTTACCTCTTCTAGCTTTTGCACTTGTGGGGCAGCGAGTGTTTTCTCAATGGCTAGCTTTACTCTCTTTTCCAACTTCTCCATTCGATTGGTCTTAAGGGTTTGCCGTGCCTGAGACACAGAGAGAAATCCGGTCAGTTATTTGTTTTCTGCAGCAGCAGTTTTCAGAAGATTAGAAACTCTGGAAATCAGGTTTCCTCTCAAATTAATTTCATTTTGTTTTAAAAGCAACATGTCATTATTTTATTTACACCAAATCAGTTGTCATCACCTGTCTGTTTAACGCAAGTTGTAACTCCTCCAGCTGATAGTCTGACAGAATGTCTTCAGGCCCCACTGAATTGAGCTCCACATTGAGTGTGTCTGTTAACATTAGCACCAAGTCTTCGCACACTTCATCATAATCTTTGTTACGGAGTGCATATCTGAGGAGAACAAAAGCAGTTTAACTACACAATTGCAGCTTTGCTATCGGGGTAATTGTAAAGCATCTTAAACGTAGTTTTAGTGTAAATGTAAATTATTCTTGTAGAAATGCCTGCAAGTGAACAACAAAAACATGCAAATACTTGGATGATGTTTATTATTTACCGTATTTGTTCTTGTAGATTTCTCTTCATGTTGAAGTATGTCAGCTTTTTCAGAAATTCTTCTTTCACTGGGTGCACCCAGTCTGCATACACATGAAAACACACACAGAGATAGCATCATTACTCTGTTTTATATGCTACATAATGTATAGTATATAATGATCCACAGCTACATGTATAGCTGGAAATTACAGTGTGGTGCACTCAGGACCTAAATGCATTTAGAGTGCTTCTCACCAGCGGCAGGAATCTCTGTCTCACGAATCATATAGTCATCATCATGATCATGATCACTGTCTTCTTCATCAGATGAACTCATGCTCTTGTTTTCAGCACCATCGTCACTGCACACAGCACATATGCACTTATTGTGAGTTTCTTAATTCCAGCGCACGTCTCATTTTGTCCTTATAAACAGCTGTGTTCAGTATGAGACTTGAATGGAACTGTGTTATTTTCAAGGCCAGTAGTATATTGGATTTTTGACCTGATGGCAGCAAAGATTTCTGGTAAAATAATTAATTAAATTCAATTTGATTTATATAGGGCCAGATCAGCCTGTGACGCAACAACATTAGAGAGAAATGACTGACCAAATAAAGGAGAAGAAACAACCACGACAACAACAACAAAACGCTACCTGCTACTGGAACCCAGGTCACTGCTCTTTGCTGCCTTCTTCCTCAAATCATCAACTAGAGGTCTTTCAACCTCTTCCTTGGCTTCTTCTTTCTTGGTGTCTTGTCTGGTGTGAGGCTCCAGCATTAAGGCTGGGTGTAGAGGTGTTTCGTTTTGGGTGATTGCATTGACTGGGATGTGCTGTGTAATCTGACCTGCGAGCTGCTGAAATATCAGACGCTCCGTTTCCTGGGTTATCTGTAAAGCAACAGAGTTCATTAATCCATTGATCCATCACCTGCTGTCAGGTATGTCGGGAGCTGTCTGGTGACCATACCTGTATCTTCATGTCCCAGCAGCAGCATCTACAGGTTTTGTCACAGAGAAGATTGTGTAGTTTCTTCTGCTCTACACCTCCCCTAATGGACAGACAGATATCAGGATGTATGGTCACAAAGAGTGATTGATATGACATGATTAGAAAAAAAAATCAATTCCCTGCTGTCTTATTTGTTTTTGTTTCATGGATGAGTGTCAAATATGCAACAGGAAGTGGATGAACTAATGGATTTGGTCAGCTAAAAGTTCTGCACGACTATATATATACACACTTTCAGGCTAAGACTTCTCTAAAGGCTCAGGCTTTTTTCTATTCTTTGATCCTTATGATGTCAAAGAGAGGCGATATTTTTGATATGGTCATTTTAGGCCCAGAGCTCTGGCTGTAAGCACAGCAGCTCCTCCACCGACTGTTCAGATCTTATGAACTTTACACAGTAATGTTGCGTTTTGGGGAAATGCAACATTTCTGTTTGAGATTTTAATTTGTTAAAATTTTCCATTCTTATTTTGATCCCTATAATATTATTGCTATTTCATGATAATTAATTAAGCAAACAGTGGTCTAAAATAATGCTGCTCTTAATGATAACTGCATTACTTGTTGGTTTCCCTTGTGCCCCAGGACACATTGTTCATGTTAACCAGTGAGTAGATGGTCAAAAGGAGATATCCACTGGGGATGCAGATGAAATACATCAGACCATAGATAATCAAGACTGCAAGAAAGAAAAGGAAACAAAACCAAAAATGTCACATGACATGAAGCAACCTCAAACAAAAAATGTGAAATAATGTTTAGAACAATAATAATGAACATACAAAACTCCTCAGGGTGGAGTAAAGCTGTTATCAAGTACATGATTGCCATTGAAATCAAAAACAATCCAGTGGGGGTCAAGAAGGTTTGCTGAATCACCATGTCACCTAAAAGAGAAAATAGCATTTGCACATTTAATGCACATTTATTTGAAAGATATGTGACTGCAACAACATACAGTCAAAAAACGATTTTACCCACCAATGATGGAAAAGAAGGACGCAGTCATGAGGAATGCATACAGAACACTCATAATGCCAGCAATGGTTATTTGGGTATTAGACTTGGTTAAAAAGCAAATGAGGATGTAGAACACGGGGGGAACGCACGCGACGATGATGGAGAGTGTACCAGTGAGTCTGAAGACGAACTGGAAAGCACCTGGAAGGAAAAGATGGAGGGGGGGAGAAGGAGAAATAAATGACTGATGTAAAGTTATTAATGCACAAAAATTATTAATGCAAATGGGCTTGGCAAAGTGAATTTCCCTGTAGTTACCATTACAAGTTATTAGTCTGCCTTCAGTTAAGCCAAGTGTTTAATGAAAACTGGTGGTTCACACTGTAGTTACCTGCATTAATGACTGCATTAAAGTTCAGATTAGAAGTTTTGCTTGCAGGATACATGTTTACAAACCACGAGAACTCTAATTTTTAAAGTCACTTTACACAATTAATGTTTCATCCTTTTTTTCTTGTTCTTTTTACTGTTTTTGTGGATGCATAAAGGTATTAGCATTTGGAATAGTACAAATGTGGCAATTTTCTATAAAAAAAAATGTAGCACAAACATCTGCCCAGATTTGAATTTAGTATGCAATGGTCAGAGGTCATTAGGACCTCAAACAGTTCCACTAAGCCATAATTCAGAATAAATAAATACATAAGTTTATGGCAACATTTCCCAGACAAGTTTAAACAAATGATAGAATGATGATATTTCACGTACTAGACAGTGGATTGAAACAGTGAAATCAGTGCGGTCTACCATACTACACAATGTGAACCCTAATAAGGAACTTTGTAAACGCCAATTCTGGTAAGTGCGGTATAAAGAATTTGCATATAATGACATGCAACAAAGATTATACCATACAGTAAAGATGTTATTGTGTGACATGCAGTGAACTTGGATCAGAAGGATTTTAACAAGTCTTGTGTGTTTCTATTTGCCCGTGATAAAACAAAGTTTATTGACACCATAAGGAACAAGTAAGGCATCTGAATTTGGTTCAGTCAAATCTTTAAACAAGTTATTATACAGCTTACTTTATGGGAGCGGTCTTAAAATTAAACCACTACACCATATCTATTGTAGTTGTGTTTGCTCAGTTACTTTAGTTCTATTTCCTTGTTGCAGAGTAGCATGATTTAAAGACAGTCACGGGTTTCTGAGAGAATCTGTAGGATTTACTTCACTAACGGAACTTTTTATATATTTCAAAACATAAAAAAGTGTTTGAAAGCTGAAAGGATAGGAGATAAGCTGCAACTTAATGGCATGAATAATGGTGATAAATGTGTTAGAGTCATTAACTAGACTTAAACCTACTTGCTATCATGAGAGTCACAGAGGCAGGTCCCAGGATAGAAGATCCAACAGTGAACATCTGGTAGAAGACGTAAATCCTTGAGATGGACTCGTTTCTCTTCACTGTCTCTGGACCACTAAGATTCACAACCACAAAAGAGTTAGTATGGCAGTAGAAGCGTTTGTAGGATTTATAGCCTATAAACATGACCAGGAAACCATCAAACTAAGAATCCAAATAAAGATGAATTTTTTTTTTTTTTTTTTTAAATGTTTTAAGTAAAAAGCAGGATGGCTATAGAATGAAACCCTGCTATTATTAATAACATGTAACACTAGCCTGTGGAGAAGGTCCAGTGTATTAGCCAATGTTGAAGGTCCCCATCGTCTCCTCTGGTTGTAAAACTCTTCAAATTCCTGTGGTGAGTTGGTGTATGCATCTGAAGCCGCATTATACTCGACACGCCAGCCTTGTTGCAATAGCAAAGTACACAGCCATCGATCCTCCCCTAGAAGAGCACACACGAAAACGGAACATTTTAAAAAAGAGATTGGACACCAAGAGTTTAAATGTCAAAACACTAAGAGTACTAACTAGGCAAGGTAAAAAGTCTACTGATCCTTTTGGTTGCGTTTACCAACCTTGATCATACTGCACATATTCTTGAGCTCTTTGTGCAGTTGTTGAGTATCTTTTTAAAATATGGTCATCCATCAAGGCCGACCCTCTGAACAGACTGAAGCATCCCGGACTGCACAGCACAGAACCAAACACATGCTCTGCTGTCTTCTGGAGCCAGTGACCTACTGCATACTCAAATTTCTGGTACCACACCATGGGACCTGGGATGGCAGAGAGGCAGATGAGAGGAGAGATGAAGCAAAGGAGGTTGAAGAAATAATAGGCATTTGGAAAAAAGTACAGGCAGTACATTGTTTCTAAGTTAGTCCATCATATATAGAGAGCTTAAAAGAACACCGCAGAAGCAAAAATCCAACTAAATGCTGATATAGGGAATGTCGAGAACTAGAGTGGACCTATGAAATTATTATTGACCTATTTTTAAATTAAATACATTTAATGATACATCAGTGGCAATACATATGCATGTACAAACAGACATTTTTGATGCTTTTTCTTTTGAAATGCCCACTCACCCATGCCAGTAGGATGGATTCTACCACATGCTGCACCTACATTGTCATACATCCTCAACCTGTGAACACAAATATGTTTTATAAATTGACATGTTTGACAAGCAACAATAACTAAAATCGACACTTTCTAACTGTATGACTAAATAGCTGATAAAATGAGTTAGTATTTGTTGTTTACAATAGCATCAGTGATTTATGGAGGAAAATGATCTAAATACCGAGCCATGACAGATTTTAAGAAGTTGACTGGTGTGCAGCTCACCTGTCTACAAGCAGAATCACAGCTTTAGGGTGGAAGTCAGTGTCTCCGTCAAGAGCAAGAATATACGTGTTGTCGTCTGAGATGAACTTGCGTTTGTTGTCGTTGTCATACTGAGGCAACACGAAAGTCTCACTATCCAGAGAGACCAAACTGGCTCTGGAAAAGTTATTCAATTGCTAAAAAAAAAAGAAAAAGAAAGATAGGTGAGTGAAAAATTGTAATAAATTATACATGTAATTATAATAATAGCTGAAAAGTCTTACTGGGATCTTTGAAGGGTTCTTCACAATGTAGCCTTTCCAGCCAAGCAGGTAATACATGTACATTATCTGAGAAAAAAAGAAAAAAGCAGCAGTATTGAATGTTAAAATCCAAGAACAGCCTTTTGGAGACTCGCTGTATAATAGTCTAGATGACTTGACAGAGGTGATTTGTCAAATTAATTAAACTTTTATCACACATGTAGAAAATACAGAATGATTATACCTGCAATACTAATAAGCATGTTTTAAATTTTAACTAAGCATTTTCATACATTTACAATTAGAGATGAACACATATTTAATTAACAGCACTTCCAGTATCTCAGTATATTTACTACAGTCCAAATCATTATTAATAATTGCATGCAGCACAGTAGAGCAACACAGTTTCTTATTTTGAAATACTGAACAGCACTGAAAGGATTTCAGCCATTTATTTTCATGCCTATGATATATAAAAATATCTAGTTTTGGAGTTGTTGCTTTTCTATCCCATATTTAATAGTAAATAGTTTTTTGGGTAAAACATATATTTTTGACACATTTGAGTAATAATAATGAGTGTTGAAGAACCCGTCCCATTGTGTGAGGTTATAGAATAGTAGAATCAGACTGTACACATGATGGGTCCATTCAAGCTCATACAATTCCAATACATGAAAAATGAAAACAAGTCTGCATGTTTGACTGAGAGAACTTGGTTTTTAGTGTATTTCACAATCACATACACATAAATAGGGATATAGAGATAGAAAGTTTCACAGCTAATCTGTACCTGGGACCATCTTTTTTTGTTCCTGATGAGTAGTTTGTCTTTTAGGTGAACATAGAGCATGTTCCCTTCTGGCAGAACAAACATCAACCTGCCACCGTAGGGAGTCTCAATGATCGACACATCGTCAGGCTCTTTGTTGGTGAAGACCCTGAACGGAAGGATGTGTAGGTGATCAGTTTGAAAGATGGAGAAAGAGAGACATGCAGATGTATACACATATATTTAACAGCGGGGTTATCTCACCTGTAAACTTCAATGACAACATGGATCAAGTCATTAACATAACTATTAACCAGCCTCTTGTTTGTGTCATCGTCAGTCATGAAGGCATCGTCCATTAAAATGTGACACTCAAAGTCAAAACAGTCCTTGTGTTCTTCCTTTGGATCCCCTCGATAACGGTCCAGCCTGAAACAATAACAGATGACTGTATAACACAGCAAAAGCCTTTTCATTTAGGTCTTATTTTTAAGTGTGAACAATCAGTGCACAGCAGGAAATAACAAGAATGACAGGAAAATGCATTTTTTAAATGTTAAGCAGCCCAAACACTTGGCATTTTAGGCCTTTGAATATATTAGGTCATAAGCTAATGAATTTGACCTTTTATTTACATTTTTAAGAACCACTTTACATCAGACTGAGAGGCTCTAAATGCCTCTCTGGTTAAAAATTTCACCTGTGTACTGACACCTGCCTGGTGCGAAATTAAACAGGTGGAGGTAAATCAAACCCAGATTTTAATATGCTGTTATATTGCTCTTTAAAGACATGTAAAAGAGAAATTAAACCCACGCTGTGTATGTGATACTAGTACACCTGGGGCTAGATGCTTTAAACTCAAACTCGTTATTTTCATCAGAATTATAAAGCTGTGGTTAAGCATGCTTGTTGTTAAATCTCAGTCACTGTGGATTTGTATGCAGCCTGATCTACTTTATGCTGTATGTGCAGATAAAAATTATATAATGATAAGAAATGTGATAAGAAATTCTCATCATAGTGACTGGGGTATGCACATGCATGTTTTTGTGCCTACACTTATTTATTTGTCTGGCCCCTAAAGTCTTCAGAGGTACTGGCTCTAACCTGAACATGGAGGTGAGAATCTTCAGCATCTCGTCGTAGGTCTCATGCCACATGGTGGCGCACAGATAGATCACACACTTCTGCATTTCATCATGGCTGTTAAGGAGAGGAGAAATTGTAGCAGAATTTTTAAACATTTCATGCTGTGAACACACACATCTTAGAAACATCTGCTGTGGAGGCTCATTAATGTTACACACCCATTGTGGAAACGGTTTCATAAAATGTGCCACATGTGCAGCTGCAGTGAATTTGTGGATGCAAATAAGCGAGTTTCCAATTTTGTTGAGATCGTAGATCAACATCATTTTTTTTTGTTCATGTCTATGTGGATGTCTTTACACTGAGACGTGCTCTGCTAGCGACACACAGTTTGCATGAATTCAACTTCAAATGCATTTTTTTCTACCTATGCTTCAAATAAATTATTCACTGCATAACTGCATTTCCTGTTGAAGAAATGTCTGTGCCTCTACTGCATTTGAAAAGTTATGATTGATTTCTTTTTTTTAGTTAATTTATGACCACACTGAAATAATGTTCAACAGGGAAGCTATTCTCAGATCACACTGACCTTTCTTGGGTTTTGGCTTTTGGAACCTTCATCTTGGTGTTGAGTAGCAGAGACAGGTCAATGAAAGCAGATTCATACAATCGACGAACAAAGAGCTGAGATGTTCTTTCTATACGCTGGACCTAATGGAAGGTGAAACACGAAGCTATTTAAGTGTATGTCATTTTTTTAAAATTAGATTTCAAAAATAATATGCTTTAATATGTTGTGGTGTGGCTTTTCTGGGAGTTTAACTAAAGCTTCCGAATAAAGAAATTACTGAATTCATTTAAAGCATATCTCTTCTCATAGCTGATTGAATGAAGGTGTGCGTATTTGTGCTGTGTTTTTCCTGATACCTTGATCTTCCATACGTAGTAGGTACATGTGACAAAGCCTGACCACATGCACACTCCCTCCAGTGCCAGCATGGAAAAAGGCCATTGAAAGTAGTGGCTGTCAATCAAATGGTAAATAAATATTTTGAGTGAAGTGTGCAAAGATAAGATGCTTAAATACAGAAGATGTCTGTACTTAATATATTGCTATAGGACATGGCAGATGACGTTGGACAATAAATACTTCCATTTTATTCGCATTAAAAAAAATTATAAATGACCAGGCTGCTTGAAGTGCAAGAAGAATTAGTGACTTGAACACTTCACATGGTACGTTTCATTCACATTTCTCAGCATAGAAACACACCTGTTTAGTGAAGTCCGACACATGCTCCTAGTAAGCTCGAGTAAGACCACAGAAGTGTTTTTGGTGTTCAGATAGAGCAACTTGTCACAAAATTCTGCAATGAAAACAAACATTTTTTTTTCTAGCTTTATTACGTGTAGTTTAAATAACTCATTTATTCATAATTATAACAATTTATACATATAAATGATACAGTGCATCAGAAGAGTCATGGTGTATTTTTTAAAAGTGGATTTTCGTGATGAAAATATTAAGCCACTTAAGTAGAAACAACTTTAAAATTCTTGGAAACTTCCCTGTGCTGAAGCTACTAATTAAACAATTAAAAACAAAACTTATTGCAAGTCACATTTTTATAAAGGTAGTTAAATTTCTCTTGACCTAAAAAAAAGAATAAAGAAAAAAAACTCACCTATGATGCTTTCTGATTTTGTCCCATTATCCAGTTTCCATCCCAGTGTAAAAAACAGCACTATTCCCAGCAGTAGCATTGCAGGTCCAGTGCAACATAGAGGAAGGGCAAAACTCATCCTGACAGAATGAATCTTACAGGCCACGACTCCAAACCAGTGGCAGGCTGCTGAGCAGAAGGCCTGAGATGGGAGATGAAGGCAATATTTATTAAGCCTAATTTACTGTCATAAGGACAAAATTAAGATTTTAATGTAATTAATTTAAATGTTAGACCATACTACCACCATTAAAATATGTTTCTGAACCAATTCTTTGTGGAAAAGAAAGAAAGAAGTGCAAAAAAGTGCTTTACACTTCAGTACTCAGATCATAATTGGAACATGTGATCATTATCATGCCTCGGGCAAGTAAGTAGTGGATACAGAGACCCCTGACTGATTAAACCTGCGGCAGCTAAAGAGTCTGTGTGAATGAGATTTGATTGGTTTTAGTAAGTTTTGTCTTATTAAGTAATTAATCTAGACTAAACCTGCTGAGAGCCATAAAAAGAAAATTATCAAATGTAATAATGGGGAAAAAGTGCTTTTTGCTAAATCACCATCAGACACAGTTTTGTCTGCTACATGCAGTGATAAATCAGACTCTACATTTATGGCATCTATTCTTCCTACAGTAATTTTAATACATATTGCATGTTCTCTTCCTTCTACTTACTTGTAAGAAAAACAACACTAGTCCTATTTTCAGGAGTTCTCCGTCACGCAGGACGAAATTGTCCCATAAGATGGTCTTCGCAATTAGCTTGTGGTAGATCAGGTATACGGCCCCTAGAACAGACAAAAATAATTTTACATGCTTGCCACATTTAAAAATGCACCCCTCTTTCACTCAAATCATTTATTTCACAATGAAACTATTTTTTATGACTGTTCTTTGTTTGTGGTCAAGTAAATATTGTTATGGTATAGAAATATATTGATTTAAAAAATACTGTAAATAATAAGAGTGGTAACGTTTTAAATTCCTGCAATGATAGAAGAAACAATTTAATCTGCAACGTGTACAGAGAAACGGTACAGATAACATAAACCTGTACTGTTCTGTAGACTGGGTCATCTACCAATCGGAAGCTTGCGTTTAAGTATCCGTAGGCAAGATACTGAACCCTGAACCCTGATTTGTGTGTAACTGGGTCAGTAGCTTGCAGTGCTTAGTTAGAGTAGAAAAACACTTTAGAAAAATCAGCCCATGTATCAGAAAATTTGCAATAATAATTTTATAAGTTAAGAAATACATTGGATTTTAAATAAATAAAAATAAAAGAGAACATATTAATAATGGTTTGTTGTGCAGAATAGAAAACCTAGATTTACTAATACTGAAAACAACAACTGAAGAATTCATCACAGCTGGAGAACATCCTCTGCAATCCATCTGCACCCCTGACATCACAGAAATCTGTTTGTTCTCCAGTGCGAATGTGGGAAATTAGATTTTTCATCGCGCGTCCAACGCAGTTATGTTAGATGATGACAACACAATGCAAGAGCGGGTGTAATTTTGCCAGCATGTTTTTTTTTCTCCTCTCCATTCATTGCGTCAATACAGACATTGATGGCGAATAATTACCTATCACTAATATCCTCAGAATACTGCTGATGACAAACACAAAGTCTCTGAAACCATCCAGTTGTGACAACGTATCCTGTGGGATAAGAGAGGAAAAAAGATCCTCAGTGATCGTGTCAAAAAAAAAAAGTTTCCTCATCATAAACATACAGACTTGAAAGAATGCAAGCTAGCTGAAGCTCCACTATAGAAAAACAGCGTACCTGCATGCGGTTGGTTGCTTGTAGTGAATTTTCCCACCAGCACAACGAGACAAGGAGGGAAGAGAAAATTCCAAGTGCCACGTAGATATAGCAGTCAGAACCCTGTCTGTCCACATATGACGTTACACGGACATAGTAGTCAATTCCCAGCATGCAGTAACCTGTTGGTCAAATTAGTCAGTTAATAAATGCGTATCTAAACTTTCTCTTATATCAGTAGATACAGTGTATATGGAATACACTGTATCCACTGTCTATCCAAATGTCCTAAAAAGACACCTATCATTCACATTTTCAGCTCCATAATATTATTCTTGGACTCTGCATTACAATATAATCCCTATTTATCTCATTCTAAGGTACCTTCTCTCTCTTTTTCCCGAATATTGAAACTTTGGCAATGTTTAATATAAGTTTGCCAATATTTATATATTTTTTATACACCATATTTTTTAAATCAATCATGGAACTTGGAGCTTGCAAGCTTGGTGTTAAGCACCAAAACTTGACAGAGTTGTTGTTTTGGCAGTTAAGACATTTTACATCATTTATCTGAGGCAGTTGTTGTAATGAGGGTGACAGAATTACTGTGTCAGAATTGGATAAACAAGACAACAATGGAAGGATAGTTTAAAAGAGCTGACAGACAATTAGTAGCAGATCAGTTCAGTCAAAACCTGAAAACACAAACCTTGAGAAGTGTTCAAACAATTGGGAGAAACAGAGAAAGATAAGTGACGTACAGAACTGGGAAAATCACTGTCGACTCTACTGCTTTCTGCTTCATTCACTCCCTACCCCTAATTTGTGAGCAGGTAAGGTTTGCCAACATGGCTGTTAAACCTCCTACCATACCTGCTGTGAGCTAATTATCATAAAATGTAATTAAGGATTATATTATATTTAATTTTTTGTGGAGCAGCTCTCGGTTTTTTGTTTTTTCACCACACTGAATCTATGAATGTTCACTGGACAAAGCTAAAAAGAAGGCCAGGGAAACAAGCTTGCACATAGAAGGTAATTTAAAAGGAGTTACCAATAGAGGTGAGTATGAGGGAGCAGATTGGGAACACAATTTTCCAGTTATCTCGCTGTAGTCTGAATATTATCTGCATAATTGCAGACACAATGCAGACTCCTCCACTGATGAAGAGATTAGTCAGGACGTCAAACTGAGGCATAACCACCAGCACAAGGACTGAAGTACCGAGAGAGACCAGGACCTCAATGAGGCAAATCTGGAAAAGACACAAAACCAGAAAGATGTCCTCACTTATGCAGTGTTTCTATTGGTTTTGGACATGGAAATAGAAGCCATTCAAAAATACTTTATATTCACCATTAATTTGTATCATTACCATCAAACGTTCATTTTACTTTCTTTTTCTTTTCTGTCTTTTGACCTAAATAAACCTTTCTGTTATCGTTTGTATAATTCTTAAAGAAATGACAAAATATAAATACACAAACAGAACCACATAAATAAGAATAAGACAAAATTCTCTTTATAGCATTTTGTTGAAAATAATATTAGAAGATAAACTCATGATTAATTAACTGCACCCAATGGGACCTACTTTGTGCCAAAGATTAACAAAAAAACATTATTACTATTTAATTTTGTCGGTAACGATTTGAAATTTTACATTTTTCTGCTGTCTTGTTATAGCTACATGTAAAGCTGGTGACAATAAACTAAAAATATGTAGAAAAACATACAAATCCCATGATCTTCATTTTGGGTGGTACAAAGCTCTTGAAGGAACATCGCCACAGCGATTTCAAAAAGACCAGGAAGTTGGGGAAGACCAGGCAGAACATCAACATCAGCATGTAGAACTGTTTTTCCTTCGGGCTGCGCCGGGACATTGGACTGGACAATGTTGACAACACCAGCAGGGAGCCCTGAAAGGATATATGATCATTGTGTGTTAAGAAAATTACTTCATTAAAGAACTTTATAAATTTTTTTAGGAAAGTGGTTAGCAGGTTAGTTTAATTGATATAATAAGGGTTTAATATTCCCAGGAATAGGAACTGGACGGGGAACAGTTCTGGGTACAAAGGCATTCAGTACTGTAAACTCATAAACAGCATGAATCTTCTTCGTGTTACTTTATGATCAGGCAGGCAGAGACAGATAAGCTTGTTTTCACATGATTTGTACTTTTCACATGATAAGTTCTTTGTTGAAATGCCTGAAAGAGTTTTTTTAGGCATACAAAACATAAATAGATTTGCAGAGTGCGCTCTGATGGATAAACTATGCAACATGAATTGGGAAATATCTAACATGATATATCAGTCAGACTCTAATACCTTATATGGTGGTCTTATTTTCCATATTTGGAACACAGTACAGACTCAGAGTTTAAGAAAGCAAAAATACTGTTCAGTGGTGATCAAATTAATGAAAATAATCCAAAGCACTTTCAAGAAAAAAACACAAACACAAAAACAACAACAAAGCCATAGATGTAGTATTGTTTTTGATGCAGTCAGCATTTTTTAGCCAGAGCTTGGACTTCAGCCCCAGTGGTAACCAGGTGAATAACTTCATAGAGAGAAAAAGATAAACTCACGAATGGTCCTACCTTTGCAACAACAGCAGCGGCCAAGACAGCTAACCCCACCAAAACAGCCACCAGATGCTGAGCCAGCTGGAAACATCTTCTCTTTTCTTCTTTCTCAGCTCCTGCGGGGTTCAGCTGGAATGGATCCCATGTATCCCTGGGAAATGGATATTGGTTGACTATAAAAACAGGAAACTAGAACGACTGTTTAATAATGTACTAAGAAAATGGCTGCCTAATAATCTATTAAAGTCAGTTGAAGGGTGACAGAGAATTAATAAAAGAGTAGATATATCTTTTAGTTTCATCTATGTGAAAGAGAAAGCACTGAGCTGTCCCAATTTACTGACATTAAACTACAGGTACACGCGCAGTGCCCTTCCTGATTTTTTAGGTTTTTTTGCATATTCTTTTTATCCTTAAAAGTTTGAGATCATCAAAAAGACATACAAGACAAAGGCAACCCTAGTAAAGAAAAAATGCCCTTTTTAAACGATGATTTCATTTATCAGTTATCATTTCATTTATTAAGGGAAAAAGTTCTCCAAACCAACCTCGCCCTATCTGAGAAAAGTAATTGTCCACTAAACCTAACAACTGGTTACACCACAGTTGGCAACAAGAGCTGCAATCAAGCATTTGCAATAACTGGCACAGAGTCTTTCTGGTTGCTGTGGAGGTATTTTGTCCTATTTGTCTTTGCCGAATTTTATTAATTCAGCCTACAATTTCAAAACATTAATGGCCTTTTTAAATTCATGCCAAAGAATCTAAGTAGGATTTAGGTTCATACTTTGACTAGCACACACCAAAACCTTCTTTGGGCTATTGAGTGATGGACTTTGTGGTGTGGTTTCCGATCATTGCCCTGTTGCATAACCCAAGTGAACTTGAGCTTCTTGGCACAAACTGAGGGCCAGACACTCTACGTCAGAAATTTCTGGTAAAGTGCAGGATTCATCCATTAGGGCTGGATCAGGTGACCCTGAATCCTCCCTTTTTATGCTCCAATAGGTGTAGGCTGCTGGGGGATTCCCATAATGAGTATTTCCTGTTCAGTCACCTTTCTCACTCAACATGTGTTAACAGACCTCTCTGCATTGAATCATACTTGTTATTAATCTCTGTCTCTCTTCCACAGCGTGTCTTTTATCCTGTCTTCCTTCTCTCACCCTAACCGGTCGCAGCAGATGACCGCCCCTCCCTGAGCCTGGTTCTGCAGGAGGTTTCTTCCTGTTAAAAGGGAATTTTTCCTTCCCACTGTCGCCAAAGTGCTTGCTCATAGGAGGTCATTTGATTGTTGGGTTTTTTCTCTGTATGTATTATTGTAGGGTCTACCTTACAATATAAAGTGCCTTGAGGACAGCAGTGGTTTTCTCCTTGTAACTCTCCCATGGACGCCATTTTTGCCAGGTCTCTTTCTCATTGTTGAATCATGAACTTTGAGCTCAACTGAGGCAAATGAAGCCTGCAGTTGTTTAAAATGTTGTACTGGATTCATGAGTCGCCCATGTGCTCTGGTGGGCCTGCCACTCTTGTTCCAAGTTTTCTCCTTTTGTGAATAATAACTGTTATTATGGTTCATGGGAATCCATGGCTTTGTAACCCTTTCCACACCGATACATGTCAGAGACTCTGTCACACAGGTTCTGTTTATGTGACTTCTTGATTCCACAGGTCTGTCAGTAATCAAGGCCGCCTGGGAGGGCTAAAGAAACTGAACTCAGGTTTCCCAAAAATGTGGTTAACCACAGTTAATTACTTTAATTATCCTTCTGATATAAAAAAAAAAAACAGGAAGGGAGCCGACGTTTTCACAGCACTGTTTCTTATCATAATACTTTTACATTTGTATGGTCATGTTTACACAAATACAATAATTTATGACTACATTTATTAGGTGCAAATTGACTGCAGTGACGTTTTTAAACAAATATGTGATAAACCATGGGTGCATAGTCTATGGATGAGCCTGTAACAAGGAATAAAGTGAAGATTTTTACATATTATACTTCAAACTATTGCTGATTGTGATCGTGGTCTGTTGGGTGTTGGTTACACATAACTGGAGCTCAGTAAAAAATGAAGAATCCACTGTTATCTACGAATCTGCCAAAGCCCTCAGTTCATCGCAAAGGTCAGAGTACAGTTTTTATTGAACAGTATTCTTTCAACTCTTCCAGAAACTCACAGTGTGCTGCATCTCTCTCTCTCTTTTTCCCCATTTTTTGGGGGTCTGTGTTTATTATTGTCAGTGATTGTCACTGAAATATAGCGAAAGCTTTTAGCATGAAAGGCACAGTGTATGGTTTTGGTGCTTCCAGATTAGAATGTGACTGGCACGCAAACAGGCATCTAGGCTAATAAATTCTCAAGCAACCCTTTGGCCATAATTACACCTCTATATCTGTGTTTCCTGGCACATTAAACGTCACCCTCTCTGCCACCCCGCTGATTAATACAGAGTGCAGAATAATTATCAGGGTGTGGGTTTTTTACCTTGAGATTATGCTACTTAATAACACTGTGATCTCTGGCTTTGCCATAGCAACGGAAATACTGTTAATCCAAGGTGTGGTACAAAATTGCCAGATTGATGCTGGCAGAAGGTTGTTATATAAGGACTAGTGATATTACACTATTGCTGTTATTATTATTATTATTATTATTATTATGTGACGCTTGATAACTATTGGATTTTTAGGGTAAATGAGAGTGGCAGTTTTTAGGAAGTAAAAAAATCTGATATCGATATACTGGATAATCTAACTTATTAAAAGTAGCTAGGAAACAAAAGTCTGCTGTCTTTAGCTTTTCCCCCAATGGCAAGTGACAAGCAGACAAGCCACTTATTTTTTAGTGTATTTATGAAACTAGTGAGTCTTCATTAGACACGACATTGATGGAAGAAATTTAACTTTTCAGATGTTTCTACCCAAAACTCACTAGGATAGGTCATCATGGCCCCCTATGCTGAAAACAGTTCGAAAAAGACTTCCTGTTTTCTGGAGAAGTATTTAAAAAAATAGCTCTCAGCTCCTTTGCTCTGTGACGTCAGTAAATCATTTCCTTATGAGTTTATGGAGGAACTTGATTCAAGTTCTTTTTGTAAATTGTCCCTAACCCTATAAAAAAGGACCATAATCCAAAGCTGTATCGGTCACAGGGTATTAGTCAAAACCAAAAACACCCCCAAAAACACCAAGATGGTAACAGTGGAAAGACACAGCTCGAAGCCTTGGTAATCCAGTCAGTGAGGTAGATTTATATGTAGAGCAATTTGTGCTGAAAAGACCAGCAAAATCAGGAAAGGGCTTCAGTTCCCCAGACTCAAAAAGCTTTTACAAGAATGACTCACTATGACAACAAACTTCAGATTAGAATATTTACTTATCACACTATATGATTATCTGCAGACTGTAATCACCCAGACTCAAACAAACCAGATTCAACTTGGCTCCATCACATCATAATGTCATAACTGTCATAAAGCGTATCCCTGTTTAAGAATGCACTCGATTACATGGCCCATTAAAGCTCAAAAACCTTTTATTTCAGTAATGCTTTTTTTCCCCATAAAAAATTAAAACTGTCACACAGTTTGGCTGCCATATGTTGGGTGTTAAGAGTTTGGAAGCTGGTGTACTGGCTCACTTTGCTGTGACCTTCTAGTCAAGTTATATTACTCTCTAAAGTTGCGTAACATTTAATAAATCAGGATCAATTAACTGCAATGATTTATATAAAAGTAGTTAATATTTAAAAACTTTATAGACACCATTCCTAGCTTTACTTTAGTTTAGTGGAAGTTTAGAGGCTTTCAAATCAAAAGTTGCTGATAAAATATTGTTTTATTTTTCTTTATAACTTCATAATCACAACAAGGGTGGTGTAAAAAAACTAAACTCAGAAACAATGTCATAATTTTTGTGTCAGATATACCTACATGGAGAATATAATTACAACTTCAGCGTGTATTTAACATTTGAAATGGAGGCCCTAACAGCAGGCAGTAACAGTGGAGATGATATCAGCTACAGCAATAAAGCGAAGCACAGCAGCGCACAGAACAAATTAACTGTTTTCTTGGCTGTGAATTATATCAAATGGAAACCTGGTAACACAATACTTTATGGTGAAAAATAATATATATATGTAATATCCATTACCAACACATATCTCACCAACAATTAACCTCCTAACAATGATGAAGATGTTAATAAAACTGGATAGCGTACCCAGGGACAGGAAATTGAATAGCTGCCTGGTTCAAAGCAGCATGTGGTGTTGAATATATTTCTGTCTCGTTCTCAGTGCAGCAAATAGGAAACAACTTTAAAGCTGCCGTGATGCCATGAAACACGTTCCTGCTGCAGCTTGGTCAGTTAAAGAATAACATGTGCTGTCCCTGAATCAGGAAATAAATTCACTAACTGTCTGACTTCAGTAAGTTCCTGTGGTAGACAGAAATCAGAGGCAATGTTTTTACAGTGAACATAGACTAAAACCAAAAAGCTTACGTTACTCACGATTCCGAAATTTCGATAATAAGGGCAGAAAATGCAAAACGCTAAAGAGAAAGGCTAAAGAAATTTATTAGACCACAGATGCCACAGATGTCCTAAATTAACACTACTGCTAATTACTAAACACATTTTTAATGTTGCTGTAAAGGTTAATTCACCACTATCTACAAGTTCTGTAACCAAAATGATATTTTTAAAGCACATTATTATTTTTTTGATTAAAAGGCCAAATTACAGTCATTTCCTTCCATTCCTGAATAGAAAATTAGTTTTAGTGGTTAAATGTTATAGTCAATTGATTTCAGACTTCTCAGAGAAGTCCAGCGAGCTATTTGGTAATAAAAACATGAATTTCGTTTTTTATGGCCTAATAAATAACAATACAATTTTTCGTTTTTAAACAACTTTTTGAGATGTTTCTAAAATATTTGTGTTCTTGTTTTTATGTCACCCTATCAATACAGATGTTACTTTTGATTTAATCAGGGGAAATTGTTCAGTTTCTTTTTTTATTCATATTTTCCTTCTTTTTTTTCCTCCCACCGCAAGTTATCATGCTTCCACAGCACACAGCCAGTTTTATTAAACACCGCATGGGTCACAAAGCATAAAAGACCCAGAGGAGAAGATGGATTTCTACTGCCTAGAAAGAAAGTGTCTGCAAGATCACTTTCTTCCTCCATTGTATGTATTTGATCAAGCAGGTTAATTAAGATCAAAGTATGGTTGGTGGACTCGTGGCCTGTCACTCATATAAATGTGATTTCCATATTTAAATTCCTCTCATGTCACATATTATGCTCAGTTTCACATCTGTGCCATTAGTTAAAGCAGAAATGAAACCACATAACCTTTATGATGCAACACACACTGTTGAAGAGTTTTTACCTGTGCCTTCCTTCTCTTTTCTTTCCTCTTTCTCTCAGATCCTCCATTCTTCTTGTTTACTCCACTGCATCAACCAGGAACCTAAAATAGATCGTTTAAAAAACTGGCTTTATAGCACGCATTTTAAATGAAACCATGTTCAGGACATAGACAAAAAAAAAAATCTTTAAACAATATTAGCATTGACTTAATCGACACATATTTAAATGTAAAAAATAGAGATACTCTACCTTGATAACTGCCCTATGATTAAATCTTTTTCTTAAGTGTCCAACTATCTGAAGCTGAAGCTCTTGAAAAAGTCTGCCTTCAGTGCCAACCCAAAATCAAAAATCAAAATCAAAAATCAAACACCAGCTACTGTTTTAAAATGAAGTAAAACATCAATAAAATAATGTGAAATGCCAAATCAAGACTCCACACCGGTGTAAAATTCAATTTAGAAACGCCTATACTAATAATTGGCCTGACCCAGCTGCCTCGCTCCGTTGGTCTGTCAGGGAGTTTGTCCTTTGTACATCTGATTTATTTTGTGCCTTATCACAGTTTATGAAAGTGACACCCATATAGACAGTAAGGCACAACCCCCCCCCATGTATGCGTTCTGATGATCATAGTTTACAAAGCTATGGAAACCAGGAAGTGTGTGTGGATTTCGCAGGAGACGATATTTAACCACGACCAAAGGTTGCTGTAATCACTCATCATGAGTAAGCTAATCAAACTGGGAATATATTCCTGCTTGTGTGGGTGATGGAAAGGGCTCAAAGCTTGTCGCTGATCAGAAATTTCTGGTTATCTATCCACTTCTTTATGAGGGGCGGTAAAGTGGTACAAGGTTCATTTACGCTGACACACACGCACAAATGTGGACTCTAGCCTGCTTATACTTCTCGTACTGCTGCTTTTGGATCACTGTTTGTGTACACACCCTTTGTGCCTTAAGTAACGTTTATACTTACACTGACTAAAGTTAACCCTGGGCAATAATAATGCTTCACAGAGGGTCACTACTAATATGTTAGAGGGTCTCATCTACATGAGATGAACAATTAATTCCTCTCAGTACAGCCAAATGTCATCACTGGGATATGACTCCAAGATGTCGGCTATAGTATTTTTGGAATGAGTTTTGTGTACTTATTAGAGTTAAACCTGAATATTTGGTCTGCTGTCAATCCTTTCACTGAAAGCAGAGATCATGTACATAATTTATGTCAGTTCATCCCATCGTTGCGAATCTACTATTTTTTTTAAAGCAACTGACAGAAAATCTGCCAGTAAAAAAAAAAGTAAAGTCACATCTTGCTACCACCACAGCCTGTATATGAAAGATGTCTACAACTACCTTGAAACCTATTATTTTGTAAACTATGATTTTAAGTTTAATTACTTTGCTTTGGAGTGTGACATTTTCATACTTAGAACCTGCTAATGGGTCCTATGTAACTGCATGAAAATAAAAAGAAAATATCAGAATTTCACTCAACAAATACAGACTTTTTGGACTGATTGTCTGTCAAAGCAGGCCGTATCATCAGTCAGGGCATGCTTTTTTGTCTCGCAATAAAAATGCCTCAAAAAGGCACCAATAGCAGAAATAGGTGTAGTTGTCCAGTTAAGTGACTACGTTTATTGAGGTAAGTGGATGAAAGTGATGGCTAAAACTTCAAAATCCAAAGAGCTGAGTTATCTAAAAAAAGTCACTACCTTACCCTACGGGAATTATGAAATAGGAATCAGCTATATAAATTTACTTATCAATTTACTTATCAGTATCCTGGGTTTAAAATGAGAGCATCCATGAACTGAGCTGGATGTGGACCAAGCTACAAGTGGCTGTTTGAGGAACTACAGCTGTAGGTGCCTCCGTGTTCCTGCTTATTACTATTTTTTATTATTTTAAGGTTAAATCCCCGTTGACTGTTACTGCAGCGAGAACTATTCTTCCTGAGGTGCACAGATGAAAACAGTACAGAACATTCCAACTCAAACTACGGACAAAGTGAATAAAAGAACACGACGAAACTGAAAAAGCGATTTCAACTTCAACAGCAAATAGTCAGATATACCACAAAGCAAGGAAAAAATATTACAGATATGGGCTTCAAGAATTAGGTGCTGCTCTCACTACTGAAGGTGTAGGAGAGCAGAAGGAAGGAATAGCAAGAGGATAGTGTGGAAATGCTACAGTTGCTACTGTAGAAAGTGGCGCCATAAACAAAACAGTGGGTAATGTCATGATTGTGGTTGTATCTAGCTTTTATATACACCTAACTCATATGTTGTCAGTATTTTTGTGAGAGCTGCTGTAATACTTCATAATTAATAAACTACTTTACTTGTAATTGACTCAGTGAATGCGAAAAATACTGATAATGTTTATGTTGTTTTCACCTAAAGCTCAGTAGGCATCACAGGAAGCAGAACACTTTCGAATGTTGTTGTGAACTGATGCTTCTATAAATTCGACTGAATTACACTGTTATTATTTTCTAACTTGATCTAAATCCAGATTTATGGTTTGGGGTTCAACATTAGTGGAAAGGTTTTAAATCTCTGGGCTGAACATGGTTTAAAGTCCACCATTTTTAGCAACACGTAACAACACAGAGCTTCTTTCTTCTTGCTGGGCTCATGTGAAACCCTGTTTGACTGTTACCACTGGGTGTCAGTACAGGGCTTTGAGTTTATCCTGTGCTTATGCTTGAATGATTTTCAGTTTCGTGTGTGTGTGCAAAGAAATGGATTCTATCCATGAATGTTTGTGTGGGTCAATAGTTTCTCCATGCCACTTTCATCTTCGTGTGCTTTTTTTTCTGTATGTGTGCAGCTATGGAGCCATGTACTTGAATGTTAATGTGTCCGTCTATTTGTGTGTGTCCATGTGCATTTTGTCCATATGTACGTGCAGTGCAAGCTCAAAAGAATGTGTCTGTCAGTTTGTGGACTCTCATTAAGATGCTTTGCCAGTGCATAATAAGCTGGCCATATGGTCAACATGGCAGTGGCGTCTCCCCCCACCTTCAGGTGGTGGAGTTTGAGAGAAAAGCAGTCCCACAATAATAACAACACACAGCAACCACAGTGCAAGGCAGGAGAGAGAGAGCAGATTTAATGGGTTTAATTTGGAGAAGCAATGAAAAACCTTTATAAAACATCTCTAATTGTTCGTAAAAGGAGCAGGCGTGGCTAACAGACCACAAGAAGTTATATCAGGCATGAGTTTAGCCTTTCTCAGTAGCTGTGATCTCAGCTCAACAGTCCTGCTCCATGATCTGTAAAATGTGCTCGACATCACAGAGGTGATGTCACAGAGGGTATTGTTAGTGCTATTCACAGCTGATGCCTCTCAGATCTACAGAAAGGTCAGTGGCAAGGTATCCATGCCTGACTCCAATGTGGACTCGCTGAACTCTTTTGTGCCAAACTATAATTAGTAGCCATATGGGCTGTGTGTTGAGAATAAATACCTGCTGTAGACACACATGGACATGCTATGTTAACTCTGACTGTTTCTCAGTGGCTCAGAGGTTATAGAAATGGAAGAGTTGAGCATGCTAATTAATCAAAATTTAGAATTTAACCCCTTTAGCATCCTCTTCCAAAAGATAGTTACTTAATTGCTCATAAAATAGAACTTCAGCATTAACATTACACTTTAGGTTAAAGGTCTGATGCCACTGCCCATTCTGCAGCTGTAGCTTCTAGCTTTCAGCTTATTGTTTCTGATGTGTATATTTAGATTCCCATATAAGAATGTGAGCAACCACTCCCAGCCAGCTTGCTCATTGTGCAGTATCTGTCCAGAATGAAATGGTGCTGCAGTAAATGAGGGTGTTGTGATAAAAGTCACAGCTCCTGCAAGCCCAGGGGACTTAGATAGTTTTCTCAGCACTCCCAGCAGTCAGTAGACCAAACTAGGGCTAAAATGCTTTTAAAGACTTGAAGTATATTTGAAAGTTAGACAGAAAGCGGACTCCTGTGGGATGTCCATGTTGCTCTGTTTCTGTTTGATGTAGCCAGTAAATATTATCAGACAGTAATTTGATGCATTTTCCACGAAAAAAAGTTCATAAAAGGAATCCCCAGCCCTCGTTGTATTTTCTTCCCTCTAGTAGTCAAAAATTATTGCTTTGAAACTACCATTTAATGTGTACTTGAGAAAAACATTTAGCTTCCAACTGTTTCAGCAGATATGTTCAAAAGCCAAAGAAGATTGTACTGCCACTGAGCTGGATGAATGGGAAAGCAAGTATTGCTGATCAGCACACTAAGGGAAAATAAATACAAGCAGAAAGAAAGTTATGAACAGCAAGGGCGTTTTGCTGGCTTGAGGGCAGCGATTTGGTCTGATTGTGCTAAAGAAAAAAAAAAAAACAGCATTTAGGTCAGGATCAGTTAAGGTAAAGCACCCTCCAATCCATTCAACACACACAGCAAATATTTTTCTCTCCTGTGACCAACTTGAAAGGAAGTCCCATAAAACTAAAATGACAAAACAGTGTTTACTACAAGCCACGATATAAATTGTGCAAGATATCAATTTGCAGCTCTATCTCCTATAAGGATTTACTTCCTATTCAGCAAAAATGCAGGTTTTCTTAGGAAAGCATAAACAAATGGACTCAAGGAGTCCATTTGTTCATTGACAAACACATTTTTAATGAATTTACCTTTGCCGTTGCCCCCTTTCAGGCAACAGCTTGATGAGACAGAACTTATCACCCTCCTAACAAACAAATACATGAGCCAGGACCACTATAACTAATAAAACTGTTGGGGGTATATTTTAATTTGAGCCATTATACTTTAAAGCCCTATAGTTTTAAAAATAAAAGGTCATAAAAACAGGCAGCTCGGTGGAGCAGTGGTTAAGAGCATCAGAATAAGAGGGCTCTGGGTTTGATTGTTGAGTTTGCATTTTTCCCGCGTGTGTTCTCTCTGAATAGTCTGACTTCCCCCCCACAGTCCAAAGGCATCTACGTTAGGTTAGTGATTCTAAATCGGCCATAGGTGTCAATATGAGCATGAATGGTTGTCTGGCTCTCTGTGTTAGTGACCTGTACCTGTTGTGACATGACTTTTGTCTCTTGTGACAGCTCAGATAGTCTTTAGCGCCCCCTGCCTGTTACCCCGAATGGAGACGCGATTAGGGACAAGTTTTTCCTCCTTCAAATATGGAGCTAAGAACCTATAGGCTTCAATCTGACACACCAACACAAATCTCTGTCCTAACGAGGATACACGTGATCTTTTTCTTAGGATTTAGGTATGAACACAAAGCCAAAAGCTATTGAAGAATTTCCACAAGATAAAGAAAATTTTAAAAGTTAAAAAAGTTGATAGAGCACATGCTGCATAATCCATCTGGCCAAAAATGCGGTGCTGTGCAGCAAATAAAAGGTAAGAGATTTAAATAAAGCTGAGTAGCATATGTGGTTTACTGTACTGGTATTGCAGTATGACATATTTGTTTTAATATTCCTTGGAACTGCTTATACTAGATTAAGGAAAAACAATGATAAAAATCAACTAACAGAAACAGAATATAAAATAGTGTGCAAAGGTATTAAGCCACCCCTCATTTGTTTATTTTGCCAAGAAAACAGAAAAGGTGATTTATTGAAACACGTGCAAACATACATGGAGTTTGTACAACTCAGTTCAGTTCAAATTGGCAACCTTTATTCTTCAACACAGCCTGAAATCTCTTAGGAAAGCTTTTTTGCAATTTCTTTAACTTGTCTTCAAGAACAAGTGCTTCCAACCCAAGCTCTTTTTTGTGAACTGGTTGCCTTTTGTTCAGCTGTCTGTCAGGATGATCCCACACTGCTTCAATATTGTTGAGGTCCAGGGTCTGGAGAGGCCATTGCATGTTTTTCTATCCAGGTATGCTTTTACTGCTTTGGCAGTGTGTTTGAGATCATATTCATGCTGAAAAATGAAGCTGTTGCCAATCAGTTGCTTTCTGGATGGTGGTTTAAAATCTGTCAGTACTTCTCTGTGTTCTTAATTCCAATTCTTAATACTTAATTCTCAATTCTTAATACCGTACTTATAGATGATGATTTAACCAGAAATATATTTGAAATATCTATCTATCTATCTATCTATCTATCTATCTATCTATCTATCTATCTATCTATCTATCTATCTATCTATCTATCTATCTATCTATCTATCTATCTATCTATCTATCTATCTATCTATCGGGGTTCCGCTTTTTTGTCCTTGTTGGTGAAAACATTTTTTTTTTATGCCTCTCAAACTGTATTATCTTTGGTATTTCTCATAGATTCAACTGGAATATTTTTATATTTTTGTGAAAAGCTGCTGGTAACAAAGTGCTGAAAGACACAATTTTGATTCTTTGCTAAATTGTCTGTTATATATAGACAAATCTGGTTCATCCCTTGAGTTAAGAGTCATTCTTATTTTTCAGTCATTCATATGCTAGTGTTAGGTGTCTCAATAATAGATTAAAAACCCTCTAAGAATGGATAGATACTGGACTGGACTCAAAATTAGTAAAAAAGCAGCCATCATCCAAAGACAAACCTAACTCTCCAAGCTTGGAGAGTTATGACAGTTATCGTTGATGACTGCAAACTACAGTGACTGAATCAGGCTATAAATGCACCTCTACACGGTCACTGCCAGTACTGGTATACAGAGAAAATCCTAGGGTTGAATTTATTCTACTGATGGTGCAGTTTTTCTGTCCAAAAGATCTCATTCTGCTCTTTAATCAAACTCCACAACCGGAACCACAATTCTCCACTCGGATTTTGTTTTTCTCCCCTGCAGCCTTGATAAACTATGTGTAACAGCATGTGAACCAGTTCACCACCTGCTGCTGCAAGTTTTGGTTGGAGAAGCCCACCAGCTTGCTTTGGAAGTCCCAGATCTCGCTACGACTACTGCTGCCAGCTACATGGCAAGATGGTGGGGTTGGGAACTGTTTGCACGACACTGGAGAGAAGCGGCCCAATAGTGACCTGGCAAGCCTAAAGGTATGTTAACCCAAGCAGTTACTGATATTTCTAAATAAAATTCCCAACATTAAAATACTTTCTATAAAAATAAACTCAATTCTTACCCTTTAAAAGAGATTTTATGCCAAATTGTCAGTTCAGCCATGTCTATGTGTTGGAGTTTGGAAAACTATCTGTATTTGTGTGTGTTGGTAAATGTCCAGAGAGAATGCTGAATATATAAGTGAGACCATAAGGTAGATGTTTATCTTAAGATAGACTCTTCAGTGGAGCAAGAATCTGTCCATTAAGAGTAGCTAATGGCTCATATATACTGACTCTATTACTGTTCTACCAGTCAAACTGAATATTACTGCGGCTTCCATTCTGCTGTTTATTTGAGATGCATGGAAACTGACTCTGCTGGCTATTATATCATGAATTAATATGGTGGAAATATTGACAGTGAGATTGACTTCTCTCTGCTCACTTATTGAAAATTATTAATTGGATTTGTGAGGCTGACAATGCCATTGTCCTAATCTTTTAGTATTAAATTATACAGTCAGCAAAGTCCAGTGGTACAGTGAATCATCTGGCAATGGTGGTTCGATTCCTCGCTCCTGATTCCATGCCAAAGTGCCCTTGATCAGGACTCTGTACCCTTATGTGCTCTGGGTGAGCAGGTCAATGACATTACCTTCTTGTTAGAGTGAGATGCACTCTTAAGTTGGTGACCTACATCTACACTGCTTCACATTTAATGTGCTCATCATTATAGACTCCAGACTCGCCCGGGACATTACATTACTCAGCCTTGCAAGTAAATTATCAATGAGTGCAAAGATCTCCAGGTCACCTTCAGCAATAGATAGTGGAAAGTTGATGTTTTTAGACCAAGCCAAAAAATATATAATGGTTAATTAAGCATGCTTTCTTGAGCTAGTTGGGGCGCTTCTTCTGCACGATGTGTGTACCTCACTTCAACAATTTTTTAAGTTAGCTTTTCTTGTGCAATGATGTTTATTTTCATGTTCAGTATACTTTTTGTCAGTAAAGACTGGTGTTCATTTGAAGTGGTTTTTAAAGATATATGGATAACTGTGTAGGTTTACAACAGCTACTAGATTTCTACCACAAAATGTTATCAGTACTAATAATACTGGTTTTTCAAATAACATTAGAAGTTTGCAGACTTAGTGAAACAAGTTTAATTAAGAAGGAATCTCATTCATTTCAGTTAAAATTCATATTTGGGTCTGTTTGTTCTGTATTTATTGGACTTTTTTGCCACCAAAGAGCTAAAATTATTGGCACTGTTTGCAGTCTTAGTGCCGGTAAATTTAAAAAAGTAGGTCAGAAGAGTTTAGATTTTTCCTTTCTGAACAAACCAAACAGCATATCAGAAATTTTTGGACAGAAATACAGGAATAAAGCTTAGGTTTGATTCATTTCACTTCTGTTTAGGACATTTAGTTTAAAAGGGAAAGTGAATTTTTTTTTCACATTCAACAAAAGACCTTCTGGGAAATAAAAAAGCAAGATAAATTTCTTTTTTGGATAAGATGATTGAAATAAGCGAAAACTCTGCTTGTCCTTAAAGAACAATTTGCAGGAGACTGTAATGCTGCATAACACTGAGAATTACTTTCTTTTTTCCTACCTCATGGCTTCTTATTGTAGATCAAGTTGTTGAATGTGTGTTATTAGGTTTTGTCTGTCTTTCTAGAAGAAAAGATTCTGAAGTAATTGAAGGCCGGCAGAAAAATGCTTCTCCTCTCTTTGAGGTTTGACAAACTTTACTTTAAACTGGCTCATTGTTACATATACAAAATGATGCGAATGTTTAATTATCTATGTTGCTAAAAAGGCAGCATTGCAGTTACTACGTCATCAAGGGTCAAGCAATTTGGATTAATAACTTTGTATCATTTTATATGATGTAGCTCTAGAGGTAACTTATATTGATTGTCTGAAAGCATAGCAATTAAGTTTGTATTTAAAGACATCAACCGCAGGGATGGAAATCGCACAATAACTCACAATGATGGTACAGCGATTATTGTTCTAACTTACACCTTGTAGTGCAACCCGGACACATTCTAAATGGTGCGCCTGCCACTCATTGGGTGTTTCATGTCTTAACGTCACCTGGGCAACACAGCTGGGGGTGATCAGGCCCTGACTTGTCTCCAGGTACACATCACAACATATCACTCCTCTTGAGCCAAAGCTTTTCTGTAGTTTCCCAGATGTTTTTGAAGGCTTTACTCCTTTACAGATCCCCAAGAACTCTAGGTATGGATGTAGACACTGACCTGCAAAGCCTCTACATCCCACCTCCACAGGCTCACAGAGTGCCATCCACTCCTGCCTCTGCTGATCAGCTACCAGTGCCACATATTTACCGCGGTCAAGTGAGCCGTCATTTGTGAGCCGCGGTCGAGCCAGCCGCTTCTTCTCCGCCGCATAAATTTCCTTGCGCTTTTACACCAGTCTTTACGTTAGCGCCTTTTCGCTTTATATCCCTATTGAAAGCCTAGACCCGCGCGCACGTGCACGCGCGCACACAAATTGCAATGGAACAGCCCAATACAACCAAACTGACAGTCTGGTTGCATATTCAAAAATTCATTAAAAATCATCCTTAGTAGTTGAGGTCCAACTTTCAACACATCCCTCCTCTGGGACACCTACTGTACCTCTGTGCCAAGTTTCAGCCAGATTTACTGTAGAATTCCTCAGATATTAAAGCAAACTTGTATTCAATGCAATAAAGTCAATACACAACAATTATGTAATTTTCAAAAATTCATTAAAAATCATCCTTAGAAGTTGAGGTCCCACTTTCAACACATCCCTCCTCTGGGACACCTACTGTACCTCTGTGCCAAGTTTCAGCCAGATTTACTGTAGAATTCCTCAGATATTAAATTCCTCAGATAATAAAGTCAATACACAACAACTATGTAATTTTCAAAAATTCATTAAAAATCATCCTTAGAAGTTGAGGTCCCACTTTCAACACATCCCTCCTCTGGGACACCTACTGTACCTCTGTGCCAAGTTTCAGCCAGATTTACTGTAGAATTCCTCAGATATTAAAGCAAACTTGTATTCAATGCAATAAAGTCAATACACAACAATTATGTAATTTTCAAAAATTCATTAAAAATCATCCTTAGAAGTTGAGGTCCCACTTTCAACACATCCCTCCTCTGGGACACCTACTGTACCTCTGTGCCAAGTTTCAGCCAGATTTACTGTAGAATTCCTCAGATATTAAATTCCTCAGATAATAAAGTCAATACACAACAACTATGTAATTTTCAAAAATTCATTAAAAATCATCCTTAGAGTTGAGGTCCCACTTTCAACACATCCCCTCCTCTGGGACACCTACTGTACCTCTGTGCCAAGTTTCAGCCAGATTTACTGTAGAATTCCTCAGATATTAAATTCCTCAGATAATAAAGTCAATACACAACAACTATGTAATTTTCAAAAATTCATTAAAAATCATCCTTAGAAGTTGAGGTCCCACTTTCAACACATCCCTCCTCTGGGACACCTACTGTACCTCTGTGCCAAGTTTCAGCCAGATTTACTGTAGAATTCCTCAGATATTAAAGCAAACTTGTATTCAATGCAATAAAGTCAATACACTACAATTATGTAATTTTCAAAAATTCATTAAAAATCATCCTTAGTAGTTGATGTCCAACTTTCAACACATCCCTCCTCTGGGACACCTACTGTACCTCTGTGCCAAGTTTCATCTCAATCCGCTCCATCAATAATTGTTTAATATTGATGGATCAAAAGTGTTGCTGAGAGAGTCATGACAGGGATTATAAAGAGACAGTATATTTCAGCCATATTTGCTTGTCTTCACTGACTTGCTTTGAAATCCAGATTTTAATTTTGGAATATTAGGTGTACTTGTGGTTCCTATAGAATTTTAAGGTTGAACAGGAATCAGAGTCTTCATCTCTCAGGCCTCTCTTCTGTGGATGCAGCTCACATCATCCTGTACAATACAATAATTTTTAATTCTACAACTGTTTATAACCTGCATAGTTCACATTTCTGTATAGCTGTATATCTCATATTTCTGTATAGTTTTTTTATTTCATATTCTGTATAGTTTTTCATATTTATACCCTATTCATAGCCTGTACATAGCTTGTACTCACTACAGCCTGTACATACTTATAGTTATAGCATATTCATAACATACCTTCATACCGTGTACATTGTAACATACCATAATAGACCCATTTCTGTAATATACTTACATACCTATATTATTGCTAATATATATTGTAATATATCTATATCATGGCTAAAGCACTTCTGGATGGATGCAAACTGCATTTCGTTGCCTTGTACCTGTGACATGTGCAATGACAATAAAGTTGAATTCTATTCTATTAAATTCTATTCTATTCTATATTAATTCAGAAGACAAACACCCATCTCTGCTTTTGAGATTAGCATTAAAACCTTCAGTTTTGACAAATAATACAGTTAGAGTGGATCAGGTGACCCTGAATCTTCCCTTATTTGTGCTGCAATAAGCCTAGGCTCTTGCGGGCTTCCCGTGATGTATGAATTTTTTCCTTCTTTTCTTGTTCTGTGTTTATACACCTCTCTGCATTTAATCATTAGTTAGTATGTATCTCTTGCTCTCTTGCACAGTGTATATGTTGTCCTGTCTCCTTTTCATCAACCTCAGCCAGTCACAGTAGATAGCTGTCTCTTCTTGAGCCTGTTTCTGCCAGATGTTTCTATCTCTTCAAATGGAGTTTTTCCTTCCCACTCTCACTAAATGTTAGCTCATATTGGGTAATTAAATTGTTGTTGTTTTCTTTGTATTATTGTTGTGTTTTTACCCAGCAACATAAAGTGTCTTTAGGTGACTGCTGTTGTGATTTGGTGCTAAATACATAACATTTAACTGCTAACACCGGAATTAATTAAATTGTATAAATTCAAATTATATATTCATTGTGACATACTCCTTGTCTTTTGAAATACTTTATTTTCTGTTTTTGGACACCTTTTAAAACAACATTCAATATTACAGGAACAGAAAGTCTTCTATTTGATGAACTACCAAACTTACTGGTAGTAACACACACTGCAACTTGGAAACACCAGGGAACACTTAATTAAGGCACAATACAAAATATATAGGTGAACTGATTTTGCCTCTTCACCACATATGACACTGGATACTGTAGCTCCTGTGAAAAATAAGGCCTCATATCAGAAGTACTTGACCCCGTGGTATAATTCTCAAACACGCAGCCTAAAGCAGATAACTCGTTTGTGTGTGTTTGATCAGTTGAAGTCTTTGTTGTGGAGTCTGACAGCAGTAGGGAGGAAAGACCTGCAAAATCTCTCTGTCCCACACCGTGGGTGCTGCAGCCTGCCACTGAAGGAGCTGCTCAGTGCTGTTAGAGTTTCCTGCATGGGGTGAGAGGGATGAAAGCTTAGCCACCATTCTCCTGTCACTCACCACCTCCACTGGGTCCAGAGGGCATCCTAGAACAGAGCTGGCCCTGCGGATCAGCCTGTTCAGTCTTTTCCTGTCCCCAGCAGAGATGCTGCCGCCCCAGCAGACCACACCGTAAAAGATGGCTGCAAAACATGCTGTAGGTATTACAGGTACTGTGCTGCAGTGGTTTGTATCATATCTATCTAATAGACTCCAATTTGTTCATGTAAATGGAGAGTCTTCTTCACATGCTGAGGTTAATTATGGAGTTCTACAGGGTTCAGTGCTAGGACCAATTCTGTTTACATTATACATGCTTCCCCTAGGCAGCATCATTAGAAGACATAGTATACATTTTCACTGCTATGCAGATGACACGCAGCTCTATCTGTCCATGAAGCCAGATAACAAACACCATTTAGTTAAACTGCAGGAATGTCTTACAGACATAAAGACCTGGATGGCCGCTAACTTTCTGCTCCTTAATTCAGATAAAACTGAGGTTATTGTACTCGGCCCTGAAAATCTTAGAAATATGGTATCTAACCAGATTCTTACTCTGGATGGCACTACCTTGGCCTCCAGTAACACTGTGAGGAACCTTGGAGTCATTTTTGACCAGGACATGTCCTTCAATGCACATATTAAACAAATATGTAATACTGCTTTCTTCCATTTGCGCAACATCTCTAAAATTAGAAATGTCCTGTCTCAGAGTGACGGTGAAAAACTAGTTCATGCATTTATTACTTCCAGGCTGGACTACTGTAATTCATTATTATCAGGAAGTCCTAAAAACTCCCTGAAAAGCCTTCAGCTAATCCAAAATGCTGCAGCAAGAGTCCTGACAGGGACTAGAAAGAGAGAGCAGATTTCTCCTATAATGGCTTCCCTTCATTGGCTCCCTGTTAAATCCAGAATTGAATTCAAAATACAAGGTCTTAAATAATCAGGCCCCATCCTATCTTTATGATCTTGTAGTACCATATCACCGTATTAGAGCACTTCGCTCTTGCACTGCAGGCTTACTTGTTTTTCCTAGAGTATTTAAAAGTAGAATGGGAGGCAGAGGCTGCAGTTTTCAGGCCCCTCTTCTGTGGAACCAGCTTCCAGTTTGGATTCGGGAGACAGACACTATCTCTACTTTCAAGATTAGGCTTCAAACTTTCCTTTTTGCTAAAGCATATAGTTAGGGCTGGACCAGGTGACCCTGAATCCTCCCTTAGTTATGCTGCAATAGACGTAGGCTGCCGGGGGATTCCCATGATGCATTGAGTTTTTCCTTCCCAGTCACCTTTCTCACTCACTATGTGTTAATAGACCTCTCTGCATTGAATCATACTTGTTATTAATCTCTGGCTCTCTTCCATAGCATGTCTTTTATCCTGTCTTCCTTCTCTCTTACCCCAACTGGTTGCAGCAGATGGCCCTGAGCCTGGTTCTGCCGGAAGTTTCTTCCTGTTAAAGGGGAGTTTTTCCTTAACACTGTCGCTAAAGTGCTTGCTTATATGGAATAATATGTTTGTTGTGTTTTTCTTTGTATGTATAATTGTAAAATCGAACTTACAATATAAAGCGCCTTGAGGTGACTGTTGTTGTGATTTGGCACTGTATAAATAGAATAGAATAGAATAGAATAGAATAGAATAGAATAGAATAATGTACTTCAGACCGGGAGATTGGCAAAATGTATAAATAGGATGGCGATTAGGGGAATTGGAGACAGCTGCATAACACAGCAGGGATACATTGGGAATAAGAAGACAGTGGAAGTAAGACTCAACACAAGAAAGAGACAAGAGGCCACCAAACTAAAACCCAGACTAAGACACACGAGCTTGACACAGACAAAACCATAAACAGACATGAAGACAAGACTGGCTTTAACACTAGAGTATTTTCACAAGTGTTCCATCCACTTGTGGAACGCTGAAGAAGAACTACACTAAAAAGCAATATGGAACTGAAAACAAAAGAATACATAATGTATACATATCATCAAATAATCCAGGACTCACAAACAATGATATGATGAACAGAACTATAAAGAACAAAACTGAGAAATGCTTGGTAAACTGACCAACGACTATGTCATCATGTCATTTTTTAATATCATAGTTAATGTGTCCTGATTTGTAGATAGTGCCATCTTACAAATACCAGGAAATCCAACTGGGTGACAAGCCAGAGTTGTCTGCCCACACACCCACTGACTAGAAAAAGGGTCCAGGACTCTTCAAGCTGGGATACAGGCATAATAGAAAAAGATTTAAACAGATAGAAAGAAGGCATTGCCTGTTGTTGCTGCTGCTGTCAGACTTTTTAATTCATCCGCTTGTGTTAGACACATATTGAACAGGAATAAACATGACTCACTGCACTCTCTCAGTTTGTATACCACAATGTTTGCTTAGACACCTGTATGCTTATATTGTTTATTATATCCCAGAAACATTAATGTTAAAAATTGTGTTCCTATGTCTATATATAAGTTTATTTTCATATCTCTATATTAATCTATTTATAGCTCCATTCCCTCACTTCATTTTATACAATTGCTTTGTTCCTGCATGAGAGCTATTTAAAATGGTTTCACACACAGTGCCTCCAGATGAATACAGAGTAGTTTTGGACAGCAGAGGCTGGAGAATGGTATTGCTCTGTGTGTGAAAAATAACTACTTATTTGAAATGAAGATGAATGTATGTTGTCAAGGCAAAAAAAAGTTTTTTCTTTTAAACAGTACATTGCATAATGACTGAAAATGCAACGTACTGCTTATAGAGCGATCGTGGCTCAAGAGTTGGCAGTTCGTCTTGTAATTGGAAGGTTGCCGGTTCGAGCCCCGGCTCCCACAGTCTCGGTCGTTGTGTCCTTGGGCAAGACACTTCACCTACTGGTGATGGCCAGAGGGGCCGATGGTGCGATATGGCAGCCTTGCTTCTGTCAGTCTGCCCCAGGGCAGCTGTGGCTACAACTGTAGCTTGCCTCCACCCGTGTGTGAATGAATAGTGGAATTGTAAAGCGCTTTGAGGGTCTCGAAAGCGCTATATAAATGCAATCCATTATTATTATTATTATTATTATAAGATAGGGGAAACCTGCAGTCACCTGAGACCGCAGAAGTCACTTGGATGAGTGATGAAACTTTTCTCCCATTGAAAACACTACGTCCAGATGAACAGAATCAAACTTTAGGGATTTAATTACCTGGATGATTGAGCATGCATCAAGACATTCTCCGTGTTGTTTCTGAATTCTTTGTCACCTTATGAATAATGTATATAATTTTGAATAGTTTCATGTAAATTTAAGTCTTATTAATAGAAACTGAGGAAAGAATGTAATTTGTTTTTACACTTCTTGATACTTGGATATGGGGATTAATAGGTAGTTATTTATATCTTTTCATTATTTTCTGTATTTCAAACTGTAAATTAAGCTTGTTTGGTTATATTTTTTATTGCATTCTTGTAATTTTTCATGCTTGTACTTTTAATACATTTTTGATAACATAAAAATAAATTCTGAGAGATACCTGCATTGTGTGTTACATTGGTAAAGTATAATATATTGCATTAGAAACTTTCACAGGATCAGTACTGGACTATATCAAGTTCTGTATTGCAAATGTGACTGTGGACAAAAGCATTCGGCTTTTCCCAAACCAAAAACCCTGGATGACCAGCGAGGTATGCACACTCCTCAAAGCCCACGATGCCAACTTTATATCTATTGACAGAGCTCTGTACAGGTCTGCTCGAACTGACCTGAAAAGGGGTCTCACCTGTCCAGCAACATCACACGAGAGGTGTGGCAGGGAATAATAGACATCATAAACCACAGAGGCAGAACTGTGAAAACAGAAAACCTGAGTGTGCAGCTAGCAGAGGAAATAAACAGCTTCTTCGCCCACTTTGAAACACCACAACAGCAGCATTCATCTGCCTCAACCCTGCTTCCATCCTCATCCTCACCTGGTTCCTGCACTGCTCCACTCACTGTAACGGAGCACGATGTCAGATGTGTGTTCCTAGCAGTGAACCCCAGGAAGGCGGCCGGTCCAGACAGAATACGTGGTAAAGTACTAAGAGCATGTGCCCACCAGCTCACCCTCATCTTCACCAGAATCTTCAACCTCTCACTGGATGAAGCAGCCATCCCATTCTGTCTAAAATCAGCCACAATCAACCCAGTGCCGAAGAAGTCTCCCATCACCAGCCTGAACTATTATTGCCCTGTGGCCCTCACACCGGTAATCATGAAATGCTTTGAGAGACTAGTCCTTCAGCACACCAAGGATTACCTCCCCCCAGAATTCGACCCCCACCAGTTTGCATACCGCGCAAACAGATCCACAGAAGACGCCATCACCCTCCACTCGGTGCTGAGTCACCTAGAACAGCGGCAGAGCTACGTCAGAATGCTCTTCGTGGTCTACAGCTCAGCCTTTAATGCAATCATCCCAGACATCCTCTGCTGACCTTCCACCACTCGCCCATTGAGAGGCTGCTAAGTTATTGCATCACAGTATGGTACGGCAGCTGCACTAAGGCGGATAGAGCCAGCCCCCCAGCATGTTTGCAATGAGTAGGAGATGCTCTGTATCTCACTGTACAACTGTATAGTGACAAAGGTATTCGATTCTATTCTAAAAATTGCTATAAACAGAGGAACCCAAACTGATGAAAAATGGCGAATATTTTTTTTCAATTGACTATTTTTAGTGCATTTTTGATATAGAAGCAGAATGACAGAATGTTAAAAGAAGTTACTTTTAGTCTCTCTAAGCTGGGCATTGCGTTCTCTGGCTGTTCAAAGCCATGGAACTTTAGACTTTCCAAGCAAATAATGATGGCCATACTGATGTTCATTTCAGTACATTTTACTTTATGTTCATTTTCATTTTTATGATGTTTCTATTTTTACATAATTCCTCCCACATAGCAAAATTGGTATGGCCCGGATCTGTCCCACAATGTGCTTACACATGGCCTGTGTACCGCAAAGAATGACGGCCCTTTGGTGGCCCACACATGGGCCAGCTGCAGACACCCTGCTGGCCCTGTGCTGGCCCAGAACACTTTCAGCTCTGGCCCCAGATGTCAGCCTAATGTGTACCTTAATCAAGCCATGTAATAACAACATGTGCTGGAACATAATAGTGCAAAAGTAACATGACGAAACTCTGTTCAGACAGTGAATGGACTGATTCATATATACCGCTTTTTTACTCTCCCATATTACTCAAAGTGCTCTATACAACATGTCACATTCACCCAATTTCTCTAAACTGAGTGTTTCCTAACTACATTCACACTCTTGACACGCAGACTGGAGGAACCACTAACCTTCCGATCAGTAGGTGACCTGCCCTACCTCCTGAGCTACAGCTACCAGGTGGTAAACATGAGTAAACCCTCACTATGTTTTGGATAAAGTGTACACTCACAAACTTGACAAACCTGCATTAGAAACATTGGCTACCATAGCAGTATAGTATTGCAACATGGCATTTGGATCTTCTAACTAAAATAGGAAAATATGAAGATAAATATTGCCATCATTGCCAGACCTGGCCCACATCTGGTTGACATACACTCTGCCATGACACCAGTTGGTCAGAAGTGCCAGCTTGATGCCAGATCCGGGCCAGACCTGTTTTCTATGAGCCTGGGCCACATACAGCGAACCACAATCAGGCCAGATCCTATTGTATTGACTGTATTGCATTGAATACCAGTTTGCTTTAATATCTGAGGAATTCTACAGTAAATCTGGCTGAAACTTGGAGGGGCTTGAGCACCCGCCCCTTTCCTGATGGGTGCCCAAAGTGCCCTTTTCTTGAGGCAACTTTTTTTTTTAAAAATATTTTTTTAATGTGTGTGTGCGTGCGGAGTCCTGTCTGTGCCCCTCAACAATAATATTTAACTATTAATCACAATTTTGCTAAATAAAAGAATCTGGCTTGCATCGGTCACATGATCACTATTAACCAATGATCGCCCTTGACGGCAGAACGCGCTGGTTACGAGCCGGGAACGAGCTCATAAAGAGCACGCGCATTTTTAGCGGTCCGGAGCTGTAGGAGAAACACAAATTAACTCAGAGACAGACTGATGCGACACAACCAGTAAGTAGCTGTACAGCGTACACTGTAGTGTATAGCACACAGGAGTATTAGCTTATTACGTACACGTTGGTAAGTTGTCTTGTTGCAACTGACGAACTGAAACAAACGAGCGTGCTGTGTGTGTAACAGCGCGACAAACATTACCTGTCCTTTTATTAACTGCACAAGTAGTGCTGGTCATAGCTGCTGGCTCACTGGGTAAGGCTGTCATGGGTCTGTAGCTCTGTCACCGTTTTAGGGAACATATTTAGTTTTAAAGCAAGTTACAGGGCTTTTCCTGCCTTTCTGTGGGGATTATATTTCACTAAAAACGATCTAATATGCATGTCCACATAATTATGGATTATTATAATTATAATATTTAAAAAACATACACTGTATTTTAAAGAACATACATTAAGACACAGATTATAGTAGATATATATTTTAAAATGCTGATTTTATAGCAGTAAAATTATTGTATCTCCACAGTTAAAAAATGTGATAAGATTTCTGCCTGCACAGAGTGGATAGTGAAACAAATGGAATCATCATAAATACATTATTTCATATTTATTACTTTTTTCCCCTCATTGCTTTATTATTGTAGCTCTAGTAATAAATAATAAGGGAAGGATTCTGGATCAGCACCATGATGCCCATATTATATACAGTATTCTGAAGAAGGTCTAAAATGTCCCTGTGTGTGCGTGCATGTGTGTGTTTTATGTATATGGATTTTTTAAATTAGTACTCATAATATAACATTGTCCAGACATGGCTGGTAAGGACATGAGGAGGAAACAGTAGGAGCTGTGTGAGGATACTAAAGGCAGTGGATCCCTCAGCAGCTGGATTACAAAGAGCACAGGTAACATTAACACATGTACCAGTTGTTGGAGAGGTATTCCTGTATAAAATTAATAATAAGCACAACTGGAATGTTTTGCTTCTATAACATTTTTCTGTCATCATTTTATTATAGAGTAAATGCAGCAGTTGTAAGGTGTGGATAATTAAATAATAGTTTATTGCAATAGCAAGTTGTGCCTTGTTCTCAGATAAACAGCAAGTGGAGAGTGATAGATGAGATGAGGGGATGGAAAGAAGAAGAGAAGCAGCGTGATTCACAGGCAGAGCCTAGTCAAAGGAGTTTGCAAAGAAAAGCGTCTGGACTTCTTTGAGTTGCTTGAAGACGTTTCACCTCTCATCCGAGAAGCTTCTTCAGTTCTAAGGTCAAATGGCCGAGAGTTCCAGATTTAAACCCAGTGGGAGTATCCCCCCAAGGAGGGACAAAGGACCCCCTGGTGATCCTCTAATCACATGCGCCAAGGTGTGAAAGCGGGTGTGGGACCTAATCAGCCGAGCAGAGCCTAGTTTATTTCTCACAGTTTTTTGTTGCCTTGTGGTTCCAAGCGCATTTTGTTATGTTCTTTGCATTTTGTTATTATCTCATGACACTTGTTTAATCAGCTACCATCTCTCCTATGAACATTTTAATGTCTACAGTCTCAGATCAGCACAGCCCTGCCCTCCAGCACTATCAGCAGCAGGAGCCGCAGCAACCCCTCAACAGCAACATTGTACCCATCAGGTAAAACATAGGCTACGTTTGCTTTGCCTTGTTGCCACATCACAACAGTGATGTAGTATGATGCGATCCCATATTAGATTCTTGATGAATGTGTGTTGTTGTTATTCAGCCTGGTTCAATGTGCCCCTTTTTAACTTTGAGCACCCGCCCCTATAAACGTCTCTGCACGGCCCTGGTCTGTCTCTTCTACTATCAGAACAACAAGGCCCTCTGCACCCAACATTCTCTTCATGATTCAGCAGCATGAAATGTCAAGAAACAGTGTAACACATTCACAGCAGATCAATGGTACAGGATAATACACACCTCTCTAACAAATCTAATAATTGTCACATTCTTTTAACTCAGAAGTATAATGGAAACTAAACTACATACACATCACACAATCTAGACTGTGGGATATAACAGCAGTATCATAATTCAACTACTTTGACTACAGATATAAGTGAGTGAAATAGCACAATATATACAAATCACATTTACAATACATTTCAAGGACTGACAGCAACTTTATCATCATCATCAACATCATTCACTTGCCAGAGGTCACTCCCAAGGCCTTCAGCCTGACTGTAGATGATTGCATTCTTTAAGAAATCAGTGACACTGCCTTCATCCTAAAATAAACAAAACAAATAAAATCAAAACACTCATCAACATTTCACAATAAGCGGTAGTGTTGCTCTTGGAAAACAGCACACTTGTCATTTCAAAAAGTCCTGCTGAGCACAGTACTTACATTGTCAGTTTTCTCCAAAACTGCAAGCAGCAGTCGAATGTATTCTATCGCAGCTTTCAGAATGTCCAATTTGCTCACATTTTGCCTTGGTTGTATCAGTGGCACCATCCTTTTCAAGTGAGAGAACATGGTATTCAAGTTTCTGATCTGTAAGAAAGAGAGGCTGAAGTGCTTGAGCAAACACTGAAAACTGTGGGGTTTGAAGCAGGAGTGATCACAATTTCATCAAATTGTTTAGTAAATTATTTTCATAACTTAAAATGCAAATATAAATTGTACATTTTGAAAATGTATGCACACATTTTCTAAACAACAAAGTTATATACAACTATTTATCTTAAAATACAGCCAATACATCTGGTGTTTTTTGTGAGATTATTATTATTTTGACTGATGTTGTGGAACTTTTAACAATAACCTGCAACACACCCAAATGCAGTGTGTTTATTAAACCAAAGAAATGGTTTAATGAACACATCAAAGATAGGATCAAACACATTGCAGAAATGGGGGTGCTATACTATCTCCATCCTCCCTCACAGAATTGTGACCTTGTTTGTTTTTTTTGTTTTTTTTTGTTTTGTCTTTAGATCTACAATGAACCTTCTGTAAAAGAGAACCTGACATGTGATATTAAAAATTAAAAATGTAGCAACTGTAAAAAATATTTTTTTTAAAATAGCAAGTTGATATGTTGCAATAAATGTTTAATGTTGGATGTTAATAGGTAATTGTCTTGTCATATGTTCTTAAAACAAACTTTCTGCATGAAATGATCAGATACACTTTGTAAACAACAGAAAATTGAAACTGAAGTCAAAGTAAACTTTATTGTCATCTCCGCTACATACAGTCCAGTATATAGAGAGACGAGACGACGAGGCTCCAGTTACAGCAGTGCAAGTAAATGAACAATAAATATTTAAGAGTAAAAAAAATAAATATACACTTTAGGACTCGGGTGGAATTGCTTGCTTGTTTATTATAGTGCTTGAAAAGTTTACAGAGCAATGTGATCGGCTCCCGTTACACATCACCATAGCAACCAAACAAATGAAAATCCAGTGATCATTAAAATTCAATACATTTAATTATGACTCCTACAAGGAGAAACGAGCAAAAGATACAGGTAAGCAGATGTGTCATTGGATAATGGCAGGTCATGTATCCTAAAACATTAAGAATACTTTCTTAATTATGTGGGTTACAGCTCCTCCAAGAAGAAATGGTAAAAATAGTTACAGTAACAGACTAAACTCCAAACAATATATACAATAATATAATATTAATTAGTCATTGTTAATTGTTGATTTGTCCTGTTTTCAGGACAAATCAATCATTGTATGACGAATTATGATGGCTGTTTAGTAGCCGTTTCTATACTATGCATACTCTCTCTCTCTTCATATGTGTGTGTGTGTGTAATATACTACATACCGTTCCATTGTTCTCATTCTGGTTCATGGCTGGAGTCCTTTAAAATACAGGTTTTTGTTATTTTTAGTTTTAATAACTGCTGGACAAAGTGATCAGATGAAACCTCGCTGTGCAAACTAGACGAGTCCACTCCAATCTTAAGGACCCGGCTGCTGCTTTATACAGTTTGCTTAGGTGAAGTGTGTGTGTGTCAGTATGACCTTGTAAGGAGAACTGCTTAGCTAGGCTTAATGTTTCACTGTTATCTACTAACTGTTTTGCTCAGAAGGACGAAACTCAAGGCCAGTGCAAGGAGCTTCCTGGGAAAAGAAAGTGGGAGTTGCTCTCTGCCCAGCCACAGCTCAGTTGACTATGATGTTTGATGTGGCCACCCCCACTGCCATTCAGCAGGCTGCGCCTGCCAGAGCTCTGCAGTCAAGAACAGGCTCACTGCAGATAAGAGTGAAGAGTTAAACTCTCACTAATTATATAGGATTATATTATATGAGGACCTTTGCTCTTCGGAACACAAGTGTACATGTATTTTTGATCTTCTTCCATATAAGATCGTTGATGATATGAGTCCAAGTGCCAGGCTTCAAAATTGTGTATTCCCTTTTTTGGGTAGGAGAAAACTTGTCATTGTATTCAACCTTTTCAGGAATAAATTTAACCCAGTCCTCAAAAGGGACTTCTAGTTCAAAAGCTTGACAGATTTCTTGTCCAGGAGAAATGCAACGTGACTCTAACTCTCCTTCACTATTACTTTCCTGATCACTGATTTCCAAAGCTGACCAGATGATGTGTCTATTTAGCTTCACAAAAGTGTACAGGGCTTTTGCTGACATCTTGTCTTCTAGCTGCTGACTCAGCTCTTTCCAGACTGGTGCAGCTGGAGTGGCTATTTTGCCATTTTGGACTATGGCCTCTTTTGAATTGCAAAGAATTGCAAAAATGGAAACCTTGTCTACAGATGGCTTTCGAGGCATCTAAATTTAAAAAAAAAAAAAAACACACTATGATTATGATGGAACAAAACATGATTTCTTTTTTTTTTTTTTTTTTTTTAAACCTGTCCCGTTTGGTTCTTTTGCCATCAGAATTATTGTCTAAAGGCGAAGAAAGATGCCCAACGGATTTACTTTACCAAATGGACCATCCCAGCCTTGCCGTAATGGTCCATCTGATTCACCTTTATTGTTTATTTTATTTTCACTTGCTGAATACGGGACAGACTTGACTGGTGGAAAGAAAGGGGAGAAAGAAAGAGGGAAAGAAAAAAAAAACAAACCTGAGAAGAGGGACGGGGAAAAAGGGCAAAAAACAAAATCCAACAGAATAAGCAGACAAAAAAATACATATCGATCACCTGGATCACCTGATGAGAAAGAAAAAAGAAAGCAAGCAGAAGAAGACGAGAGTAATAAACAAGATCACAATGATATATGGGAATATGACAGTAAATACTAAATATTAAACATTATGATGCAGCACGTGAGATCGACAGCGCACAGTGTGCTTTGAGGTAGGAGCCCAAAAGGGTGTAGTTTGTGTGTGTGATCACCCGTGTGTACACCTGTGAGCATGAACGCGCTTGTTTTTAAAAGGTTCCTTCATGTAATGATCTGCTAGAGGGTGTGGGGGCCACTGCCCCGACCTCCAGGGCATGAAGCAGGTATGGAGGAGATCAAAACTCCAGACATCCAGAGGCCCCAGAACACAAGAGACCAAGGAAGACCAACAGAGGGCAGCAGCACCACTATCCCAGAAAGAGCTGAGGAGAGTCCCAGATGAGGGGTCACTCAGCAGCCGCGGAGCAGAAGCCAGGGGGTTGCAGTGGCGTGCCCGTGAGCTCCGCCGGCAGCCAGCTGTGCCTGAGTGACCGAGCCCGGGCCGAGGGCCGAGGCACCCCATCCCCGAGTGGCCCGAGCGAGCCCCAGGCTCCAGGCCCCGATAAGCAGCCGCCAAGGAGTGAGCCGGTGGGTACCCGGGCGCCCACCCCCGGACACAAAGAACCACCAACGCACCGATGTCTGAGGGCGTCTGCCACTGGCAGGGGAAGTGGTGGGGGGAGATGGGCCTCCAAACCTTGGAGGGCCTGAGATGTCCCCAGAGAGGTGGGGTCTGATACCCAACCTGACATATAGACACAGACAAACAGGCACACACAGATACAAACATCCATTCCCACCCTCATGCTCTCAACATTCACCCAACGTGGAGACAGACATAGAGAGACACTGTACACACAATCACACTCCCCAAGCGTACTCTAGGCCCCAGGTCTAGGTACCCTTGCCCCTGGAGGGGGAAACTGCGCCCAGACCCAGGTGGTGTTACCCTTTTCCCTGCGGTGGGGAGAAGCAGACCGCCCCGACCAGGGCTGGACTGGGACAAAAAGTCGGCCCGGGCATTTTGACTAGAGACCGGCCCACCAGGATAGAGATTGAAAATGTGACGTCATTCAGGGGTAAAACCGCAAAGGATTCTGGGAACTTGAGGCAAGAGGTACTAGCGCACGCAGGCTTTCAATTGAACTCAGTTACACAGCGATAAAAAGAAACCCAAAAAATGGCAAGAAGCTGTTGTATTATTAACTGCAATAGCCGGTCGCATGACAGCCACGGGAAGCCGAAGGGTAAAGAGATTTTTTTTTTTTTTATCGGATTACCTCGTTGAAGAGAAATTGTTTAAGCCATGTTTCCGAAGTAAGAGCCGACGGATGGTCTGGATATACCAAATATAACGTCTCAGAACACTCCTGCTCACATGTTAGTCTGCTCCAAGCATTCCCACAAAGGTCAGTGTTTTGTAGCAGTTAATATGTCATTTTTCATAACATAATTGTTCCCACTAGGTGGCGCTGTCCCTGATGTCAAATATGGCAGTTGAAATATGTTCAGGGGTGGAGCCTTATCATATGTGTCCACTTTGGTCAAGGTCGGACAATGTATGACAGAACGAGAGGCAATAAGATTTTCATGGCGAGTCATCGAAATTCGCCGTGGCGCCACGGCCTCACAGTAACCCGAAAACTCAAAAGCTCCGCAATTTAACATGGCCCAGGTGTGTAGTTGACACTGACCAAATATGAAGCTTGTACGATGAAATTCCAATGAGGAGTTCGCAAAAGTTCGAGGCATGGAAATGGCAAAATTAGAGCCAAAATGTCACCTTCACTTCCAAATGGTGGACTTCCTGTTGGGTTTAGGACATGGCCATAATAGACTTTTTTGTGCGTCTCCGAACGTTAGATATGTGTTCCGAGTTTTATACATGTAGGTCATACCCATCTCGGGGCTCGCGTTTCTCATTTTTCTAGGTGGCGCTACTGAGCCAATTTTCCCTGGACATGTCTACAGACATTAAAATACGTAAATTTTCACCAGACCTGATGCGTGTGCAAAATTTCATGAGTTTTTGAGCATGTTTAGGCCCTCAAAAGGCCGATTCATTTGCCGAAATAATAATAATAATAATAATAATTAAAGCTGCAAGCAGCGATATGAGAGCCCCTCGCACCCCGCAGCGCGTCGAGCCAAGCCCAACACCTAAAACCAGCGCTTCCGATCTGATGTCACATTGATGGAATTCATGCATTTAACCACCAGCTAAAATTTCATCTCATTCAACCATTATTATAGTCGTCCCACTAGGTGGCGCTCTAACCATTGCTGACAAATGGCATAACAAACATTTCCGAGCTCGAGTCTCATCACGCCTGCGACCTTTGGGAGAGATTGGACATTGTGTTTTTGAGCGACAGCAGGTTACTGCTTTTTGGCGAGTGATTGAAACTCCACGTGCCGCCATGACCACCCCGTTTCCCTGAACGTAAAAGCTTCGCAATTTAACATCACAAAGGTCTTTAGATTCCACACACAGGAGATCACGTAAATCTAATGAAATCCCTTGGAGGAGTTCGTCAAAGTATGAGGCCTGAAAAGAGGGAAAATGTCGCCAAATTTACACATTAATTTTAAAATGGCTGACTTCCTGTTGGATTTGGGATACTGCTCCAAGAGACTTTTTTTGTACATCTTGATATCTCCAATAAGCTTGCCAGGTTTCAAACTCATACATAAAACACAGAGCAGGGGCTGTTGTTTTGAAATTTTGTAGGGGCGCTGTGGAGCCATTTTGCGCTGTTCAAGGAAAATGAACATATAAAAACAAATCCTCATCACATTAGAGGTGTGCGCCAAATTTCAAGACTTTTTAAACTTTTCAAGCCCCTCAAAAGCCACTTCATCTTTCATGGTGAACTGCGTTGCCACCAGGGTGCGCCGTTCAGTTTATAGTCACAATTTTCTCACTGAAGCATCAAGAGGGACTGATGGTGATATTCACCGCTTTTCAGGTGGCCACGATGAACCTGTGAAAATCAGTACAACAAAATGAAAGACATGACATTTCCTGGTGCCACTAGGTGGCGCTCTACGTATTCCTGACAATGGGCATATCAATCTGTTCAGGGCGGGTCTGACATCATCCCTGTAAAATCTGGTACTGATCAGATTGGATTTCATTGAGTTACACTAATTTGTTTCTTCATGGCGAGACCTCAATGTTCGCCATGCTGCTGCTGGGGTCACACCTTCAGCGAAAACTCACAGTTTTCTCTGTAACCCAAGACCAACTCCTTAAGGCTTTCCTGGAGAAATTTGAGGCTGCAGATGTCACCCATTACAATACTGTACCCCAAAGTGTAAAACATGACATTTCCTGTTCCCACTAGGTGGCGCTGTCCCTGATGTCAAATATGGCAGTTGAAATATGTTCAGGGGTGGAGCCTTATCATATGTGTCCACTTTGGTCAAGGTCGGACAATGTATGACAGAACGAGAGGCAATAAGATTTTCATGGCGAGTCATCGAAATTAGCCGTGGCGCCACGGCCTCACAGTAACCCGAAACTCAAAAGCTCCGCAATTTAACATGGCCCAGGTGTGTAGTTGAGACTGACCAAATATGAAGCTTGTACGATGAAATTCCAATGAGGAGTTCGCAAAAGTTCGAGGCATGGAAATGGCAAAATTAGAGCCAAAATGTCACCTTCACTTCCAAATGGCGGACTTCCTGTTGGGTTTAGGACATGGCCATAATAGACTTTTATGTGCGTCTCCGAACGTTAGATATGTGTTCCGAGTTTTATACATGTAGGTCATACCCATCTCGGGGCTCGCGTTTCTCATTTTTCTAGGTGGCGCTACTGAGCCAATTTTCCCTGGACATGTCTACGGACATTAAAATACGTAAATTTTCACCAGACCTGACGCTGTCTGCAAAATTTCATGAGTTTTCGAGCATGTTTAGGCCCTCAAAAGGCCGATTCATTTGCCGAAATAATAATAATAATAATAATAATAATAATAATAATAAAAAAGCTGCAAGCAGCGATATGAGGGCCCTCGCACCCCGGTAGCGTCGAGCCAAGCCCAACACCTAAAACCAGCGCTTCCGATCTGATGTCACATTGATGGAATTCATGCATTTAACCACCAGCTAAAATTTCATCTCATTCAACCATTATTATAGTCGTCCCACTAGGTGGCGCTCTAACCATTACTGACAAATGGCATAACAAACATTTCCGAGCTCGAGTCTCATCACGCCTGCGACCTTTGGGAGAGATTGGACATTGTGTTTTTGAGTGACAGCAGGTTACTGCTTTTTGGCGAGTGATTGAAACTCCACGTGCCGCCATGACCACCCCGTTTCCCTGAACGTAAAAGCTTCGCAATTTAACATCACAAAGGTCTTTAGATTCCACACACAGGAGATCGCGTAAATCTAATGAAATCCCTTGGAGGAGTTCGTCAAAGTATGAGGCCTGAAAAGAGGGAAAAATGTCGCCAAATTTACACATTAATTTTAAAATGGCTGACTTCCTGTTGGATTTGGGATATTGCTCCAAGAGACTTTTTGTACATCTTGATATCTCCAATAAGCTTGCCAGGTTTCAAACTCATACATAAAACACAGAGCAGGGGCTGTTGTTTTGAAATTTTGTAGGGGGCGCTGTGGAGCCATTTTGCGCTGTTCAAGGAAAATGAACATATAAAAGAAATCCTCATCACATTAGAGGTGTGCGCCAAATTTCAAGACTTTTAAACTTTCCAAGCCCCTCAAAAGCCACTTCATTGGTCATGGTGAACCGCGATGCCACCAGGGTGCGCCGCTCAGTTTAAAGTCACAATTTTCTCACTGAAGCATCACGAGGACTGATGTTAATATTCACCGCTTTTGAGGTGGCCACGATGAACCTGTGAAAATCAGTACAACAAAATGAAAGACATGACATTTCCTGTTGCCACTAGGTGGCGCTCTCTACGTATTCCTGACAATGGGCATATCAATCTGTTCAGGGCGGGTCTGACATCATCCCTGTAAAATCTGGTACTGATCAGATTGGATTTCATTGAGTTACACTAATTTGTTTCTTCATGGCGAGACCTCAATGTTCGCCATGCAGCTGGGGTCACACCCTTCAGCGAAAACTCACAGTTTTCTCTGTAACCCAAGACCAACTCCTTAAGGCTTTCCTGGAGAAATTTGAGGCTGCAGATGTCACCCATTACAATACTGTACCCCAAAGTGTAAAACATGACATTTCCTGTTCCCACTAGGTGGCGCTGTCCCTGATGTCAAATATGGCAGTTGAAATATGTTCAGGGTGGAGCCTTATCATATGTGTCCACTTTGGTCAAGGTCGGACAATGTATGACAGAACGAGAGGCAATAAGATTTTCATGGCGAGTCATCGAAATTCGCGTGTGGCGCCACGGCCTCACAGTAACCCGAAAACTCAAAAGCTCCGCAATTTAACATGGCCCAGGTGTGTAGTTGAGACTGACCAAATATGAAGCTTGTACGATGAAATTCCAATGAGGAGTTCGCAAAAGTTCGAGGCATGGAAATGGCAAAATTAGAGCCAAAATGTCACCTTCACTTCCAAATGGCGGACTTCCTGTTGGGTTTAGGACATGGCCATAATAGACTTTTATGTGCGTCTCCGAACGTTAGATATGTGTTCCGAGTTTTATACATGTAGGTCATACCCATCTCGGGGCTCGCGTTTCTCATTTTTCTAGGTGGCGCTACTGAGCCAATTTTCCCTGGACATGTCTCACGGACATTAAAATACGTAAATTTTCACCAGACCTGACGAGTCTGCAAAATTTCATGAGTTTTCGAGCATGTTTAGGCCCTCAAAAGGCCGATTCATTTGCCGAAATAATAATAATAATAATAATAATAATAATAATAATAATAATAATAATAATAATAATAATAATAATAATAAGAAACAGAGCAGATACAATAGGGCCTTCGCACTTTTGTGCTCGGGCCCTAATAATAATAATTAAAGCTGCAAGCAGCGATATGAGGGCCCTCGCACTTTTGCGCGTCGAGCCAAGCCCAACACCTAAAACCAGCGCTTCCGATCTGATGTCACATTGATGGAATTCATGCATTTAACCACCAGCTAAAATTTCATCTCATTCAACCATTATTATAGTCGTCCCACTAGGTGGCGCTCTAACCATTACTGACAAATGGCATAACAAACATTTCCGAGCTCGAGTCTCATCACGCCTGCGACCTTTGGGAGAGATTGGACATTGTGTTTTGAGCGACAGCAGATTACTGCTTTTTGGCGGTGATTGAAACTCCACGTGCCGCCATGACCACCCCGTTTCCCTGAACGTAAAAGCTTCGCAATTTAACATCACAAAGGTCTTTAGATTCCACACACAGGAGATCGCGTAAATCTAATGAAATCCCTTGGAGGAGTTCGTAAAAGTATGAGGCCTGAAAAGAGGGAAAATGTCGCCAAATTTACACATTAACTTTAAAATGGCTGACTTCCTGTTGGATTTGGGATATTGCTCCAAGAGACTTTTTGTACATCTTGATATCTCCAATAAGCTTGCCAGGTTTCAAACTCATACATAAAACACAGAGCAGGGGCTGTTGTTTTGAAATTTTGTAGGGGCGCTGTGGAGCCATTTTGCGCTGTTCAAGGAAAATGAACATATAAAAGAAATCCTCATCACATTAGAGGTGTGCGCCAAATTTCAAGACTTTTAAACTTTTCAAGCCCCTCAAAAGCCACTTCATCTTTCATGGTGAACTGCGTTGCCACCAGGGTGCGCCGTTCAGTTTATAGTCACAATTTTCTCACTGAAGCATCAAGAGGGACTGATGGTGATATTCACCGCTTTTGAGGTGGCCACGATGAACCTGTGAAAATCAGTACAACAAAATGAAAGACATGACATTTCCTGGTGCCACTAGGTGGCGCTCTACGTATTCCTGACAATGGGCATATCAATCTGTTCAGGGCGGGTCTGACATCATCCCTGTAAAATCTGGTACTGATCACATTGGATTTCATTGAGTTACACTAATTTGTTTCTTCATGGCGAGACCTCAATGTTCGCCATGCTGCTGGGGTCACACCCTTCAGCGAAAACTCACAGTTTTCTCTGTAACCCAAGACCAACTCCTTAAGGCTTTCCTGGAGAAATTTGAGGCTGCAGATGTCACCCATTACAATACTGTACCCCAAAGTGTAAAACATGACATTTCCTGTTCCCACTAGGTGGCGCTGTCCCTAATGTCAAATATGGCAGTTGAAATATGTTCAGGGTGGAGCCTTATCATATGTGTCCACTTTGGTCAAGGTCGGACAATGTATGACAGAACGAGAGGCAATAAGATTTTCATGGCGAGTCATCGAAATTCGCCGTGGCGCCACGGCCTCACAGTATCCCGAAAACTCAAAAGCTCCGCAATTTAACATGGCCCAGGTGTGTAGTTGACACTGACCAAATATGAAGCTTGTACGATGAAATTCCAATGAGGAGTTCGCAAAAGTTCGAGGCATGGAAATGGCAAAATTAGAGCCAAAATGTCACCTTCACTTCCAAATGGCGGACTTCCTGTTGGGTTTAGGACATGGCCATAATAGACTTTTTGTGCGCGTCTCCGAACGTTAGATATGTGTTCCGAGTTTTATACATGTAGGTCATACCCATCTCGGGGCTCGCGTTTCTCATTTTTCTAGGTGGCGCTACTGAGCCAATTTTCCCTGGACATGTCTCACGGACATTAAAATACGTAAATTTTCACCAGACCTGACGCGTGTGCAAAATTTCATGAGTTTTTGAGCATGTTTAGGCCCTCAAAAGGCCGATTCATTTGCCGAAATAATAATAATAATAATAATTAAAGCTGCAAGCAGCGTTATGAGGGCCCTCGCACACCTGGCGCTTCGAGCCACGCCCAACTCCTACAACCAGTACGTCCGATCTGATGTCAGATTGATGGAATTCATGCATTTAACCACCAGCTAACATTTCATCTCATTCAATCATGATAATTAGTCGTCCCACTAGGTGGCGCTCTATCCATTACTGACGAATGGCATAAAAAACATTTCAGAGCTCGAGTCTCATCATGCCTGCCACCTTTGGGAAAGACTGGACATTGTGTCTTTGAGTGATAGCAGATTACTGCTTTTTGGCGAGTGATTGAAACTCCACGTGCCGCCATGACCACCCGTTTCCCTGAACGTAAAAAGCTTCGCAATTTAACATCACAAAGGTCTTTAGATTCCACACACAGGAGATCGCGGCAATGTGATGAAATCCCTTGGAGGAGTTCGTCAAAGAACGGTGCCTGAAAAGAGGTGAAAATGTCGCCAAAATTACACATTCATTTTAAAATGGCTGACTTCCTGTTGGATTTGGGATATTGCTCCAAGAGACTTTTTTGTACATCTTGATATCTCCCATAAGCTTACCAGGTTTCAGACTCATAGATAAAACACAGAGCAGGGGCTGTTGTTTTGAAATTTTGTAGGGGCGCTGTGGAGCCATTTTGCACTATTCAAGGAAAGTGATCACATAACAAGAAAGCCCTCATCACATTGGAGGTGTGCGCCAAATTTTAAGACTTCTTAAACTTTCCAAGCCCCTCAAAATCCACTTCATCTTTCATGGTGAACTGCGTTGCCACCAGGGTGCGCCGTTCAGTTTAAAGTCACAATTTTCGCACTGAAGCATCACGATGGACTGATGGAAACATTCACCGCTTTTGAAGATGCCACGATAAACCTGTGAAAATCAGTACAACAAAATGAAAGACATGACATTTCCTGTTGCCACTAGGTGGCGCTCTGCATATTCCTGACAATGGGCACATCAATCTGTTCAGGGCGAGTCTGACATCATCCCTGTTAAGTCTAGTACTGATCAGATTGGATTTCATTGAGTTATATTAACTTGTTTCTTCATGGCGAGACATCAACGTTCGCCATGCTGCTGGGGTCACACCCTTTCGTGAAAAGTCACAGTTTTCACTGTAACCCAAGACCAACTCCTTAAGGCTTTCCTGGAGAAATTTGAGGCTGCAGATGTCACCCATCACAATACTGTACTCCAAAGTGTAAAACATGACACTTCCTGTTCCCACTAGGTGGCGCTGTACCTGATGTCAAATATGGCAGTTTAAATATGTTCAGGGGTGGAGCCTTATCATATGTGTGCTCTTTGGTGCACGGCGGACAATGTATGAGGGAATGAGAGGCAATAAGATTTTCATGGCGAGTCATCGAAATTCGCCGTGGCGCCACGTCCTCACCGTATCACGAAAACTCAAAAGCTCCGCAATTTAACATGGCCCAGGTGTGTAGTTGGCACTGTCCAAACATGAAGTTTGTATGACAAAATCCCAAGGAGGAGTTCGCGAAAGTACAAGGCATGGAAATGGTAAAATCAGAGTCAAAATGTGACCTTCAATCCAAAATGGCGGACTTCCTGTTAGGTTTGCGTCAATGGGCCCATTGACTTTTTTGTTCGTCTTGGCATGATACATACGTGTACCAGATTTCATACATGTAGCTCAAACCATGTGGTCGTAGGGCTGCATTTTATAAGGCATAGGTGGCGCTCTAGAGCAATTTTCCAATGCTCATATGTAAAACCATTAAAATACGAAATTTTTCACCAGACCTGATGCGTGTGCAAAATTTCATGAGTTTTTGAGCATGTTAAAGCCCTCAAAAAGGCAATTCATTTCAATGAAAAATAATAATAATAATAATAATAATAATTAAAGCTGCAAGCAGCGATATGAGGGCCCTCGCACCCCGGTAGCGTCGAGCCAAGCCCAACACCTAAAACCAGCGCTTCCGATCTGATGTCACATTGATGGAATTCATGCATTTAACCACCAGCTAAAATTTCATCTCATTCAACCATTATTATAGTCGTCCCACTAGGTGGCGCTCTAACCATTACTGACAAATGGCATAACAAACATTTCCGAGCTCGAGTCTCATCACGCCTGCGACCTTTGGGAGAGATTGGACATTGTGTTTTTGAGCGACAGCAGGTTACTGCTTTTGGCGGTGATTGAAACTCCACGTGCCGCCATGACCACCCGTTTCCCTGAACGTAAAAGCTTCGCAATTTAACATCACAAAGGTCTTTAGATTCCACACACAGGAGATCGCGTAAATCTAATGAAATCCCTTGGAGGAGTTCGTCAAAGTATGAGGCCTGAAAAGAGGGAAAATGTCGCCAAATTTACACATTAATTTTAAAATGGCTGACTTCCTGTTGGATTTGGGATATTGCTCCAAGAGACTTTTTGTACATCTTGATATCTCCAATAAGCTTGCCAGGTTTCAAACTCATACATAAAACACAGAGCAGGGGCTGTTGTTTTGAAATTTTGTAGGGGGCGCTGTGGAGCCATTTTGCGCTGTTCAAGGAAAATGAACATATAAAAAGAAATCCTCATCACATTAGAGCTGTGCGCCAAATTTCAAGACTTTTAAACTTTTCAAGCCCCTCAAAAGCCACTTCATCTTTCATGGTGAACTGCGTTGCCACCAGGGTGCGCCGTTCAGTTTATAGTCACAATTTTCTCACTGAAGCATCAACAGGGACTGATGGTGATATTCACCGCTTTTGAGGTGGCCACGATGAACCTGTGAAAATCAGTACAACAAAATGAAAGACATGACATTTCCTGGTGCCACTAGGTGGCGCTCTACGTATTCCTGACAATGGGCATATCAATCTGTTCAGGGCGGGTCTGACATCATCCCTGTAAAATCTGGTACTGATCACATTGGATTTCATTGAGTTACACTAATTTGTTTCTTCATGGCGAGACCTCAATGTTCGCCATGCTGCTGGGTCACACCCTTCAGCGAAAACTCACAGTTTTCTCTGTAACCCAAGACCAACTCCTTAAGGCTTTCCTGGAGAAATTTGAGGCTGCAGATGTCACCCATTACAATACTGTACCCCAAAGTGTAAAACATGACATTTCCTGTTACCACTAGGTGGCGCTGTCCCTGATGTCAAATATGGCAGTTGAAATATGTTCAGGGGGAGCCTTATCATATGTGTCCACTTTGGTCAAGGTCGGACAATGTATGACAGAACGAGAGGCAATAAGATTTTCATGGCGAGTCATCGAAATTCGCCGTGGCGCCACGGCCTCACCGTATCCCGAAAACTCAAAAGCTCCGCAATTTAACATGGCCCAGGTGTGTAGTTGACAGTGACCAAATATGAAGCTTGTACAATGAAATTCCAATGAGGAGTTCGAAAAAGTTCGAGGCATGGAAATGGCAAAATTAGAGCCAAAATGTCACCTTCACTTCCAAATGGCGGACTTCCTGTTGGGTTTAGGACATGGCCATAATAGACTTTTTGTGCGTCTCCGAACGATAGATATGTGTTCCAAGTTTTATACATGTAGGTCATACCCATCTCGGGGCTCGCGTTTCTCATTTTTCTAGGTGGCGCTACTGAGCCAATTTTCCCTGGACATGTCTACGGACATTAAAATACGTAAATTTTCACCAGACCTGACGCGTGTGCAAAATTTCATGAGTTTTTGAGCATGTTTAGGCCCTCAAAAGGCCGATTCATTTGCGAAAAATAATAATAATAATAATAATAATAATAATAATAATAATAATAATAATAATAATAATAATAAGAAACAGAGCAGATACAATAGGGCCTTCGCACTTTTGTGCTCGGGCCCTAATAATAATAATAATAATAATAATAATAAACAGAGCAGATACAATAGGGCCTTCGCACTCTCGGTGCTCGGGCCCTAATAATATTAAAGCTGCAAGCAGCGATATGAGGGCCCTCGCACCCCAGCACGTCGAGCCAAGCCCAACACCTAAAACCAGCGCTTCCAATCTGATGTCACATTGGTGGAATTCATGCATTTAACCACCAGCTAACATTTCATCTCATTCAATCATGATTATAGTTGTCCCACTAGGTGGCGTTCTAACCATTACTGACAAATAGCATAACCGAGTTTTCCGAGCTCAAGTCTCATCACGCCTGCGACATTTGGGAGAGATTGGACAGATTACTGCTTTTTGGCGGTGATTGAACTCCACGTGCTGCCATGACCATCCCGTTTCCTGGACGTAAAAGCTTCGCAATTTAACATCACAAAGGTCTTTAGATTCCACGCACTGGAGATCGCCTCAATCTGATGAAATCCCTTGGAGGAGTTCGTCAAAGTATGAGGCCTGAAAAGAAGGGAAATTGTCGCCAAATTTACACATTAATTTCAAAATGTCTGACTTCCTGTTGGATTTGGGATATTGCTCCAAGAGACTTTTTTGTACATCTTGATATCTCCAATAAGCTTGCCAGGTTTCAGACTCATACATAAAACACAGAGCAGGGGCTGTTGATTTGAAATTTTGTAGGGGGCGCTGTGGAGCCATTTTGCGCTATTCAATGAAAATGGTAAAATAACAAGAAAGCGCTCATCACATTGGAGGTATGCGCCAAATTTCAAGACATTTTAAACTTTCCAAGCCCCTCAAAAGCCACTTCAATGGTCATGGTGAACAGCGTTACCACCAGGGTGCGCCGTTCAGTTTAAAGTCACAATTTTCTCACTGAAGCATCATGAGGGACTGATGGTGCTATTCACCGCTTTTCAGGTGGCCACGATGAACCTGTGAAAATCAGTACAACAAAATGAAAGACATGACATTTCCTGCTGCCACTAGGTGGCGCTCCTCGTATTCCTGACAATGGGCACATCAATCTGTTCAGGGCGGGTCTGACATCATGCCTGTAAAGTCTGGTTCTGATCAGACTGGATTTCATTGAGTTACACTAATTTGTTTCTTCATGGCGAGACATCAATGTTCGCCACGCTGCTGGGGTCACACCCTTTGCGAAAACTCACAGTTTTCACTGTAACCCAAGACCAACTCCTTAAGGCTTTCCTGGAAAAATTTCAGGCTGCAGATGTCACCCATCACAATACTGTACACCAAAGTGTAAAACATGACATTTCCTGTTGCCACTAGGTGGCGCTGTCCCTGGTGTCAAATATGGCAGTTGAAATATGTTCAGGGGTGGAGCCTTATCATATGTGTGCTCTTTGGTCCACGTCGGACCATGTATGAGAGAATGAGAGACAATAAGATTTTCATGGGCGAGTCATCGAAATTCGCCGTGGCGCCACGGCCTCACACGTATCACGAAAACTCAAAAGCTCCGCAATTTAACATGGCCCAGGTGTGTAGTTGGCACTGTCCAAATATGAAGTTTCTATGACAAAATTCCAAGGAGGAGTTCGAAAAAGTTCGAGGCATGGAAATGGCAAAATTGGAGCCAAAATGTCACTTTCACTTCGAAATGGCGGACTTCCTGTTGGGTCTGCGTCAATGGTCCCATTGACTTTTTTGTTCGTCTTGGCATGATACACATGTGTGCTAAATTTCATACATGTAGCTCAAAAGATGTGTTCGTAGGGCTGCATTTAACAACGCATAGGTGGCGCTACAGAGCCATTTCCCAGTGCTCATATATAAAACCATTAAAATACAAAATTTTTCACCAGACCTGGCATGTGTGCAAAATTTCATGAGTTTTTGAGCATGTTAAAGCCCTCAAAAAGGCAATTCATTTCAATGAAAAATAATAATAATAATAATTAAAGCTGCAAGCAGCGATATGAGGGCCCTCGCACCCCCGGCGCGTCGAGCCAAGCCCAACACCTAAAACCAGCGCTTCCGATCTGATGTCACATTGATGGAATTCATGCATTTAACCACCAGCTAACGATTCATCTCATTCAATCATTATTATAGTCGTCCCACTAGGTGGCGCTCTAACCATTACTGACAAATGGGATAACAAACATTTCCGACCTTGAGTCTCATCACGCCTGCGAACTTTGGGAGAGATTGGGCATTGTGTTTTTGAGTGACAGCAGATTACTGCTTTTTGGCGAGGGATTGAGACTCCACGTGCCGCCATGGCCACCCCCTTTCCCTGAACATAAAAAGCTTCGCAATTTAACATCACAAAGGTCTTTAGATTCCACACACAGGAGATCGGGTTAATCTGATGAAATCCCTTGGAGGAGTTCGTCAAAGTATGAGGCCTGAAAAGAGGCGAAAAAGTGGCTAAAATTACACCTTAATTTTAAAATGGCTGACTTCCTGTTGGATTTGGGATATTGCTCCAAGAGACTTTTTTGTACATCTTGATATCCTCCATAAGCTTACCAGGTTTCAGACTTATAAATAAAACACAGAGCAGGGGCTGATGTTTTGAAATTTTGTAGGGGGCGCTGTGGAGCCATTTTGCACTATTCAAGGAAAATGATCACATAACAACAAAGCACTCATCACATTGGAGGTTTGGGCCAAATTCCAAGACTTTTTAAAATTTCCAAGCCCCTCAAAAGCCACTTCGTCTTTCATGGTGAACCGCGTTGCCACCAGGGTGCGCCGTTCAGTTTAAAGTCACAATTTTCGCACAAAAGCATCATGAAGGACTGATGGTGATACTCACCGCTTTTGAGGTGGCCACGATGAACCTGTGAAAATCGGTACAACAAAATGAAAGACATGACATTTCCTGGTGCCACTAGGTGGCGCTCTACGTATTCCTGACAATGGGCATATCAATCTGTTCAGGGCGGGTCTGACATCATCCCTGTAAAATCTGGTACTGATCAGATTGGATTTCATTGAGTTACACTAATTTGTTTCTTCATGGCGAGACCTCAATGTTCGCCATGCTGCTGGGGTCACACCCTTTTGCGAAAACTCACAGTTTTCTCTGTAACCCAAGACCAACTCCTTAAGGCTTTCCTGGAGAAATTTGAGGCTGCAGATGTCACCCATTACAATACTGTACCCCAAAGTGTAAAACATGACATTTCCTGTTCCCACTAGGTGGCGCTGTACCTGATGTCAAATATGGCAGTTGAAATATGTTCAGGGGTGGAGCCTTATCATATGTGTCCACTTTGGTCAAGGTCGGACAATGTATGACAGAACGAGAGGCAATAAGATTTTCATGGCGAGTCATCGAAATTCGCCGTGGTGCCACGGCCTCACCGTATCCCGAAAACTCAAAAGCTCCGCAATTTAACATGGCCCAGGTGTGTAGTTGACACTGACCAAATATGAAGCTTGTACGATGAAATTCCAATGAGGAGTTCGCAAAAGTTCGAGGCATGGAAATGGCCATATTAGAGCCAAAATGTCACCTTCACTTCCAAATGGCGGACTTCCTGTTGGGTTTGCGTCAATGGTCCCACTGACTTTTTTGTTCGTCTTGGCATGATACACATGTGTGCAAAATTTCATACATGTAGCTAAAACGATGTGTTCGTAGGGCTGCTGCATTTAACAAGGCATAGGTGGCGCTACAGAGCCATTTCCCAGTGCTCATATGTAAAACCATTAAAATACAAAATTTTTCACCAGACCTGGCATGTGTGCAAAATTACAAGAGTTTTCGAGCATGTTAAAGCCCTCAAAAGGCCCTTCTTTTGCCTGCCTAATATAATAATAATAATAATAAGAAACAGAGCAGATACAATAGGGCCTTCGCACTCTCGGTGCTCGGGCCCTAATTAAAAAGCTGCAAGCAGCGATATGAGGGCCCTCGCACTTCGGCGCGTCGAGCCAAGCCCAACACCTAAAACCAGTGCTTCCGATCTGATGTCACATTGATGGAATTCATGTATTTAACCACCAGCTAAAATTTCATCTCATTCAACCGTTATTATAGTCGTCCCACTAGGTGGCGCTCTAACCATTACTGACAAATGGGATAACAAACATTTCCGACCTTCAGTCTCATCACGCCTGCGAACTTTGGGAGAGATTGGACATTGTATTTTTGAGTGACAGCAGATTACTCCTTTTTGGCGAGGGATTGAAACTCCACGTGCTGCCATGGCCACCCTGTTTCCCTGAACGTAAAAAGCTTCGCAATTTAACATCACAAAGGTCTTTAGATTCCACACACAGGAGATCGGGTTAATCTGATGAAATCCCTTGGAGGAGTTTGTCAAAGTATGAGGCCTGAAAAGAGGCGAAAAAGTGGCTAAAATTACACCTTAATTTTAAAATGGCTGACTTCCTGTTGGATTTGGGATATTGCTCCAAGAGACTTTTTGTACATCTTGATATCCTCCATAAGCTTACCAGGTTTCAGACTTATAAATAAAACACAGAGCAGGGGCTGATGTTTTGAAATTTTGTAGGGGGCGCTGTGGAGCCATTTTGCACTATTCAAGGAAAATGATCACATAACAACAAAGCCCTCATCACATTGGAGGTGTGCGCCAAATTCCAAGACTTTTTAAAATTTCCAAGCCCCTCAAAAGCCACTTCGTCTTTCATGGTGAACCGCCTTGCGACCAGGGTGCGCCGTTCAGTTTAAAGTCACAATTTTCGCACAGAAGCATCATGAAGGACTGATGGTGATACTCACGGCTTTTGAGGTGGCCACGATGAACCTGTGAAAATCAGTACAACAAAGTGAAAGACATGACATTTCCTGGTGCCACTAGGTGGCGCTCTACGTATTCCTGACAATGGGCATATCAATCTGTTCAGGGCGGGTCTGACATCATCCCTGTAAAATCTGGTACTGATCAGATTGGATTTCATTGACTTACACTAATTTGTTTCTTCATGGCGAGACCTCAATGTTCGCCATGCTGCTGGGGTCACACCCTTCAGCGAAAACTGACAGTTTTCTCTGTAACCCAAGACCAACTCCTTAAGGCTTTCCTGGAGAAATTTGAGGCTGCAGATGTCACCCATTACAATACTGTACCCCAAAGTGTAAAACATGACATTTCCTGTTCCCACTAGGTGGCGCTCTCCCTGATGTCAAATATGGCAGTTGAAATATGTTCAGGGGTGGAGCCTTATCATATGTGTCCACTTTGGTCAAGGTCGGACAATGTATGACAGAAAGAGAGGCAATAAGATTTTCATGGCGAGTCATCGAAATTCGCCGTGGCGCCACGGCCTCACCGTATCACGAAAACTCAAAAGCTCCGCAATTTAACATGGCCCAGGTGTGTAGTTGGCACTGTCCAAATATGAAGTTTCTATGACAAAATCCCAAGGAGGAGTTCGAAAAAGTTCGAGGCATGGAAATGGCAAAATTGGAGCCAAAATGTCACTTTCACTTCCAAATGGCGGACTTCCTGTTGGGTCTGCGTCAATGGTCCCATTGACTTTTTGTTCGTCTTGGCATGATACACATGTGTGCTAAATTTCATACATGTAGCTCAAAAGATGTGTTCGTCGGGCTGCATTTAACAACGCATAGGTGGCGCTACAGAGCCATTTCCCAGTGCTCATATATAAAACCATTAAAATACAAAATTTTTCACACCAGACCTGGCATGTGTGCAAAATTTCATGAGTTTTTGAGCATGTTAAAGCCCTCAAAAGGCAATTCATTTCAATGAAAAATAATAATAATAATAATAATAATAATAAAAAGCTGCAAGCAGCGATATGAGGGCCCTCGCACCCCAGCGGCGTCGAGCCAAGCCCAACACCTAAAACCAGCGCTTCCGATCTGATGTCACATTGATGGAATTCATGCATTTAACCACCAGCTAAAATTTCATCTCATTCAACCATTATTATAGTCGTCCCACTAGGTGGCGCCTAACCATTACTGACAAATGGCATAACAAACATTTCCGAGCTCGAGTCTCATCACGCCTGCGACCTTTGGGAGAGATTGGACATTGTGTTTTTGAGTGACAGCAGGTTACTGCTTTTTGGCGAGTGATTGAAACTCCACGTGCCGCCATGACCACCCCGTTTCCCTGAACGTAAAAGCTTCGCAATTTAACATCACAAAGGTCTTTAGATTCCACACACAGGAGATCGTGTAAATCTAATGAAATCCCTTGGAGGAGTTCGTCAAAGTATGAGGCCTGAAAAGAGGGGAAAATGTCGCCAAATTTACACATTAATTTTAAAATGGCTGACTTCCTGTTGGATTTGGGATATTGCTCCAAGAGACTTTTTGTACATCTTGATATCTCCAATAAGCTTGCCAGGTTTCAAACTCATACATAAAACACAGAGCAGGGGCTGTTGTTTTGAAATTTTGTAGGGGGCGCTGTGGAGCCATTTTGCGCTGTTCAAGGAAAATGAACATATAAAAAGAAATCCTCATCACATTAGAGGTGTGCGCCAAATTTCAAGACTTTTAAACTTTTCAAGCCCCTCAAAAGCCACTTCATCTTTCATGGTGAACTGCGTTGCCACCAGGGTGCGCCGTTCAGTTTATAGTCACAATTTTCTCACTGAAGCATCAAGAGGGACTGATGGTGATATTCACCGCTTTTGAGGTGGCCACGATGAACCTGTGAAAATCAGTACAACAAAATGAAAGACATGACATTTCCTGGTGCCACTAGGTGGCGCTCTACGTATTCCTGACAATGGGCATATCAATCTGTTCAGGGCGGGTCTGACATCATCCCTGTAAAATCTGGTACTGATCAGATTGGATTTCATTGAGTTACACTAATTTGTTTCTTCATGGCGAGACCTCAATGTTCGCCATGCTGCTGGGGTCACACCCTTCAGCGAAAACTCACAGTTTTCTCTGTAACCCAAGACCAACTCCTTAAGGCTTTCCTGGAGAAATTTGAGGCTGCAGATGTCACCCATTACAATACTGTACCCCAAAGTGTAAAACATGACATTTCCTGTTCCCACTAGGTGGCGCTGTCCCTGGTGTCAAATATGGCAGTTGAAATATGTTCAGGGGTGGAGCCTTATCATATGTGTCCACTTTGGTCAAGGTCGGACAATGTATGACAGAACGAGAGGCAATAAGATTTTCATGGCGAGTCATCGAAATTCGCCGTGGCGCCACGGCCTCACAGTAACCCGAAAACTCAAAAGCTCCGCAATTTAACATGGCCCAGGTGTGTAGTTGAGACTGACCAAATATGAAGCTTGTACGATGAAATTCCAATGAGGAGTTCGCAAAAGTTCGAGGCATGGAAATGGCAAAATTAGAGCCAAAATGTCACCTTCACTTCCAAATGGCGGACTTCCTGTTGGGTTTAGGACATGGCCATAATAGACTTTTATGTGCGTCTCGAACGTTAGATATGTGTTCCGAGTTTTATACATGTAGGTCATACACCCATCTCGGGGCTCGCGTTTCTCATTTTTCTAGGTGGCGCTACTGAGCCAATTTTCCCTGGACATGTCTACGGACATTAAAATACGTAAATTTTCACCAGACCTGACGAGTCTGCAAAATTTCATGAGTTTTCGAGCATGTTTAGGCCCTCAAAAGGCCGATTCATTTGCCGAACTAATAATAATAATAATAATAATAATAATAATAATAATAATAATAATAATAATAATAATAATAATAATAATAAGAGCAGATAGATACAATAGGGCCTTCGCACTTTTGTGCTCGGGCCCTAATAATAATAATAATAATAATAAACAGAGCAGATAAATAGGGCGCCCGCACCAAGTGCTCGGGCCCCAATAATAATAATTAAAGCTGCAAGCAGCGATATGAGGGCCCTCGCACCCCGGCGCGTCGAGCCAAGCCCAACACCTAAAACCAGTGCTTCCGATCTGATGTCACATTGATGGAATTCATGTATTTAACCACCAGCTAAAATTTCATCTCATTCAACCATTATTATAGTCGTCCCACTAGGTGGCGCTCTAACCATTACTGACAAATGGGATAACAAACATTTCCGACCTTGAGTCTCATCACGCCTGCGAACTTTGGGAGAGATTGGACATTGTATTTTTGAGTGACAGCAGATTACTCCTTTTGGCGAGGGATTGAAACTCCACGTGCTGCCATGGCCACCCTGTTTCCCTGAACGTAAAAGCTTCGCAATTTAACATCACAAAGGTCTTTAGATTCCACACACAGGAGATCGGGTTAATCTGATGAAATCCCTTGGAGGAGTTTGTCAAAGTATGAGGCCTGAAAAGAGGCGAAAAAAGTGGCTAAAATTACACCTTAATTTTAAAATGGCTGACTTCCTGTTGGATTTGGGATATTGCTCCAAGAGACTTTTTGTACATCTTGATATCCTCCATAAGCTTACCAGGTTTCAGACTTATAGAATAAAACACAGAGCAGGGGCTGATGTTTTGAAATTTTGTAGGGGGCGCTGTGGAGCCATTTTGCACTATTCAAGGAAAATGATCACATAACAACAAAGCCCTCATCACATTGGAGGTGTGCGCCAAATTCCAAGACTTTTAAAATTTCCAAGCCCCTCAAAAGCCACTTCGTCTTTCATGGTGAACCGCCTTGCCACCAGGGTGCGCCGTTCAGTTTATAGTCACAATTTTCGCACAGAAGCATCATGAAGGACTGATGGTGATACTCACGGCTTTTGAGGTGGCCACGATGAACCTGTGAAAATCAGTACAACAAAGTGAAAGACATGACATTTCCTGGTGCCACTAGGTGGCGCTCTACGTATTCCTGACAATGGGCATATCAATCTGTTCAGGGCGGGTCTGACATCATCCCTGTAAAATCTGGTACTGATCAGATTGGATTTCATTGAGTTACACTAATTTGTTTCTTCATGGCGAGACATCAATGTTCGCCATGCTGCTGGGGTCACACCCTTCAGCGAAAAACTCACAGTTTTCTCTGTAACCCAAGACCAACTCCTTAAGGCTTTCCTGGAGAAATTTGAGGCTGCAGATGTCACCCATTACAATACTGTGCCCCAAAGTGTAAAACATGACATTTCCTGTTCCCACTAGGTGGCGCTGTACCTGATGTCAAATATGGCAGTTGAAATATGTTCAGGGGTGGAGCCTTATCATATGTGTTCACTTTGGTCAAGGTCGGACAATGTATGACAGAACGAGAGGCAATAAGATTTTCATGGTGAGTCATCGAAATTCGCCGTGGCGCCACGGCCTCACCGTATCCCGAAAACTCAAAAGCTCCGCAATTTAACATGGCCCAGGTGTGTAGTTGACACTGACCAAATATGAAGCTTGTACGATGAAATTCCAATGAGGAGTTCGCAAAAGTTCGAGGCATGGAAATGGCAAAATTAGAGCCAAAATGTCACCTTCACTTCCAAATGGCGGACTTCCTGTTGGGTTTGCGTCAATGGTCCCACTGACTTTTTGTTCGTCTTGGCATGATACACATGTGCCAAATTTCCTACATGTAGCTAAAACGATGTGTTCGTGGGGCTGCATTTAACAACGCATAGGTGGCGCTACAGAGCCATTTCCCAGTGCTCATATGTAAAACCATTAAAATACAAAATTTTTCACCAGACCTGGCATGTGTGCAAAATTCCAAGAGTTTTCGAGCATGTTAAAGCCCTCAAAAGGCCCTTCTTTTGCCTGAATAATAATAATAATAATAATAATAATAATAATAAAGCTGCAAGCAGCAGATACAATAGGGCCTTCGCACTCTCGGTGCTCGGGCGTTATGAGGGGCCCTCATTCGCCCCTCGCACCCCAGCAGCGTCGAGCCACGCCCAACTCCTACAACCAGCACGTCCAATCTGATGTCAGATTGATGGAATTCATGCATTTAACCACCAGCTAACATTTCATGTCATTCAGTCATGATTATAGTCGTCCCACTAGGTGGCGCTCTAACCATTACTGACAAATGGCATAACAAACATTTCCGAGCTCGAGTCTCATCATGCCTGCGACCTTTGGGAGAGATTGGACATTGTGTTTTTGAGTGAGACGCAGATTACTGCTTTTTGGCGAGTGATTGAAACTACACGTGCCGCCATGGCCACCTTGTTTCCCTGAACATAAAAAGCTTCGCAATTTAACATCACAAAGGTCTTTAGATTCCCCACCCTGGAGATCGCGTAAATCTAATTAAATCCCTTGGAGGAGTTTGTCAAAGAATGGTGCCTGAAAAGAGGGAAAATGTCGCCAAAATTACACATTAATTTTAAAATGGCTGACTTCCTGTTGGATTTGGGATATTGCTCCAAGAGACTTTTTTGTACATCTTCATATCTCCTATAAGCTTACCAAGTTTCAGACTCATACATAAAACACAGAGCTGGGGCTGTTGTTTTGAAATTTTGTAGGGGGCGCTGTGGAGCCATTTTGCACTATTCAAGGAAAGTGATCACATAACAAGAAAGTGTTCATCACATTGGAGGTGTGCGCCAAATTTCAAGACATTTTAAACTTTCCAGGCCCCTCAAAAGCCACTTAATTTTTCATGGTGAACCGCCTTGCCACCAGGGTGCGCCGTTCAATTTGAAGTCACAATTTTCTCACTGAAGCATCATGAGGGACTGATGGTGACATTCATCGCTCTTCAGGTGGCCACGATGGACCTGTGAAAATCAGTACAACAAAGTGAAAGACATGACATTTCCTGTTGCCACTAGGTGGCGCTCTTCGTATTCTTGACAATGGGCACAACAATCTGTTCAGGGCGGGTCTGACATCATCCCTGTAAAGTCTGGTACTGATAAGTCTGAATTTCATTGAGTTATACTCATTTGTTTCTGCATGGCGAGACATCAATGTTCGCCATGCTGCTGGGGTCACACCCTTTTGCGAAAAGTCACAATTTTCACTGTAACCCAAGACCAACTCCTTAAGGCTTTGCTGGAGAAATTTGAGGCTGCAGATGTCACCCATCACAATACTGTACCCCAAAGTGTAAAACATGACATTTCCTGTTCCCACTAGGTGGCGCTGTCGCTGGTGTCAAATATGGCAGTTGAAATATGTTCAGGGGTGGAGCCTTATAATATGTGTGCTCTTTGGTCCACGTTGGACCATGTATGACAGAATGAGAGGCAATAATATTTTCATGGCGAGTCATCGAAATTCGCCGTGGCGTCACGGGCTCACCGTATCGCGAAAACTCAAAAGCTCCGCAATTTAACATGGCCCAGGTGTGTAGTTGACACTGACCAAATATGAAGCTTATATAATCAAACCCCAAGGAGGAGTTCGCAAAAGTTCGAGGCATGGAAATGGCAAAATTAGAGACAAAATGTCACCTTCACTTCCAAATGGCGGACTTCCTGTTGGGTTTGCGTCAATGGTCCCACAGACTTTTTGTTCGTCTTGGCATGATACACATGTGTGCCAGATTTCAGACATGTAGCTCAAACGATGTGTTCGTAGGGCTGCATTTAACAACACATAGGTGGCGCTCTAGAGCCATTTCCCAGTGTTCATATGTAAAACCAATAAAATACAAAATTTTTCACCAGACCTTGCATGTGTGCAAAATTTCAAGAGTTTTTGAGCATGTTAAAGCCCTCAAAAAGGCCCTTGTTTTGCCTGAATAATAATAATAATAATAATTAAAGCTGCAAGCAGCGTTATGAGGGCCCTCGCACCGCACGTCGGGCCACGCCCAACACCTACAACCAGCACGTCCGATCTGATGTCACATTGATGGAATTCATGCCTAGAACCACCAGCTAACGATTCATCTCATTCAATCATTATTATAGTCGTCCCACTAGGTGGCGCTCTAACCATTACTGACAAATGGGATAACAAACATTTCCGACCTTGAGTCTCATCACGCCTGCGAACTTTGGGAGAGATTGGACATTGTGTTTTTGAGTGACAGCAGATTACTGCTTTTGGCGAGGGATTGAAACTCCACATGCCGCCATGGCCACCCGTTTCCCTGAACGTAAAAGCTTCGCAATTTAACATCACAAAGGTCTTTAGATTCCACACACTGGAGATCGGGTTAATCTGATGAAATCCCTTGGAGGAGTTCGTCAAAGTATGAGGCCTGAAAAGAGGCGAAAAAGTGGCTAAAATTACACCTTAATTTTAAAATGGCTGACTTCCTGTTGGATTTGGGATATTGCTCCAAGAGACTTTTTGTACATCTTGATATCCTCCATAAGCTTACCAGGTTTCAGACTTATAAATAAAACACACAGAGCAGGGGCTGATGTTTTGAAATTTTGTAGGGGGCGCTGTGGAGCCATTTTGCACTATTCAAGGAAAATGATCACATAACAACAAAGCCCTCATCACATTGGAGGTTTGGGCCAAATTCCAAGACTTTTAAAATTTCCAAGCCCCTCAAAAGCCACTTCGTCTTTCATGGTGAACTGCGTTGCCACCAGGGTGCGCCGTTCAATTTAAAGTCACAATTTTCGCACAGAAGCATCATGAAGGACTGATGGTGATACTCACCGCTTTTGAGGTGGCCACGATGAACCTGTGAAAATCAGTACAACAAAATGAAAGACATGACATTTCCTGTTGCCACTAGGTGGCGCTCTACGTATTCCTGACAATGGGCATATCAATCTGTTCAGGGCGGGTCTGACATCATCCCTGTAAAATCTGGTACTGATCAGATTGGATTTCATTGAGTTACACTAATTTGTTTCTTCATGGCGAGACATCAATGTTCGCCATGCTGCTGGGGTCACACCCTTCAGCGAAAACTCACAGTTTTCTCTGTAACCCAAGACCAACTCCTTAAGGCTTTCCTGGAGAAATTTGAGGCTGCAGATGTCATCGATCACAATACTGTACCCCAAAGTGTAAAACATGACATTTCCTGTTCCCACTAGGTGGCGCTCTCCCTGATGTCAAATATGGCAGTTGAAATATGTTCAGGGGTGGAGCCTTATCATATGTGTCCACTTTGGTCAAGGTCGGACAATGTATGACAGAACGAGAGGCAATAATATTTTCATGGCGAGTCATCGAAATTCGCCGTGGCGCCACGGCGTCACCGTAACCCGAAAACTCAAAAGCTCCGCAATTTAACATGGCCCAGGTGTGTAGTTGACACTGACCAAATATGAAGCTTGTACGATGAAATTCCAATGAGGAGTTCGCAAAAGTTCGAGGCATGGAAATGGCAAAATTAGAGCCAAAATGTCACCTTCACTTCTAAATTGCGGACTTCCTGTTGGGTTTGCGTCATATGTAGCCACAGACTTTTTTGTTTGTCTCGGCATGATACACATGTGTGCCACATTTCATAGATGTAGCCCAAACGATGTGGTCGTAAGGCTGCATTTAACAGCACATAGGTGGCGCTCTAGAGCCATTTCCCAGTGCTCCTATGTAAAACCATTAAAATACAAAATTTTTCACCAGACCTGGCATGTGTGCAAAATTCCAAGAGTTTTTGAGCATGTTAAAGCCCCAAAAGGCCCTTGTTTTGCCTGAATAATAATAATAATAATAATAATAATAAGAAACGGAGCAGATACAATAGGGCCTTCAGCACTCTCGGTGCTCGGGCCCCTAATTAAAGCTGCAAGCAGCGTTATGAGGGCCCTCGCACCCGGCACGTCGAGCCACGCCCAACACCTACAACCAGCACGTCCGATCTGATGTCACATTGATGGAATTCATGCCTAGAACCACCAGCTAACGATTCATCTCATTCAATCATTATTATAGTCGTCCCACTAGGTGGCGCTCTAACCATTACTGACAAATGGGATAACAAACATTTCCGACCTTGAGTCTCATCACGCCTGCGAACTTTGGGAGAGATTGGACATTGTGTTTTTGAGTGACAGCAGATTACTGCTTTTGGCGAGGATTGAAACTCCACGTGCCGCCATGGCCACCCCGTTTCCCTGAACGTAAAAAGCTTCGCAATTTAACATCACAAAGGTCTTTAGATTCCACACACAGGAGATCGGGTTAATCTGATGAAATCCCTTGGAGGAGTTCGTCAAAGTATGAGGCCTGAAAAGAGGCGAAAAAAAGTGGCTAACATTACACATTAATTTTAAAATGGCTGACTTCCTGTTGGATTTGGGATATTGCTCCAAGAGACTTTTTGTACATCTTGATATCCTCCATAAGCTTACCAGGTTTCAGACTTATGAATAAAACACAGAGCAGGGGCTGATGTTTTGAAATTTTGTAGGGGGCGCTGTGGAGCCATTTTGCACTATTCAAGGAAAATGATCACATAACAACAAAGCCCTCATCACATTGGAGGTTTGGGCCAAATTCCAAGACTTTTAAAATTTCCAAGCCCCTCAAAAGCCACTTCATCTTTCATGGTGAACTGCGTTGCCACCAGGGTGCGCCGTTCAGTTTAAAGTCACAATTTTCGCACAGAAGCATCATGAAGGACTGATGGTGATACTCACCGCTTTTGAGGTGGCCACGATGAACCTGTGAAAATCAGTACAACAAAATGAAAGACATGACATTTCCTGGTGCCACTAGGTGGCGCTCTACGTATTCCTGACAATGGGCACATCAATCTGTTCAGGGCGGGTCTGACATCATCCCTGTAAAATCTGGTACTGATCAGATTGGATTTCATTGAGTTACACTAATTTGTTTCTTCATGGCGAGACCTCAATGTTCGCCATGCTGCTGGGGTCACACCCTTCAGCGAAAACTCACAGTTTTCTCTGTAACCCAAGACCAACTCCTTAAGGCTTTCCTGGAGAAATTTGAGGCTGCAGATGTCACCCATTACAATACTGTACCCCAAAGTGTAAAACATGACATTTCCTGTTCCCACTAGGTGGCGCTGTACCTGATGTCAAATATGGCAGTTGAAATATGTTCAGGGCTGGAGCCTTATCATATGTGTCCACTTTGGTCAAGGTCGGACAATGTATGACAGAACGAGAGGCAATAAGATTTTCATGGCGAGTCATCGAAATTCGCCGTGGCGCCACGGCCTCACCGTATCCCGAAAACTCAAAAGCTCCGCAATTTAACATGGCCCAGGTGTGTAGTTGACACTGACCAAATATGAAGCTTGTACAATGAAATTCCAATGAGGAGTTCGCAAAAGTTCGAGGCATGGAAATGGCAAAATTAGAGCCAAAATGTCACCTTCACTTCCAAATGGCGGACTTCCTGTTGGGTTTGCGGACAATGGTCCCACTGACTTTTTGTTCGTCTTGGCATGATACACATGTGTGCCAAATTTCATACATGTAGCTAAAACGATGTGTTCGTAGGGCTGCATTTAACAAGGCATAGGTGGCGCTACAGAGCCATTTCCCAATGCTCATATGTAAAACCATTAAAATACAAAATTTTCACCAGACCTGGCATGTGTGCAAAATTCCAAGAGTTTTCGAGCATGTTAAAGCCCTCAAAAGGCCCTTCTTTTGCCTGAATAATAATAATAATAATAATAATAATAATAATAATAATAATAATAATAATAATAATAATAATAATAATAATAATAAGAAACGGAGCAGATACAATAGGGCCTTCGCACTCTCAGTGCTCGGGCCCTAATTAAAGCTGCAAGCAGCGATATGAGGGCCCTCGCACCCCCGGCGCGTCGAGCCAAGCCCAACACCTAAAACCAGCGCTTCCGATCTGATGTCACATTGATGGAATTCATGCATTTAACCACCAGCTAAAATTTCATCTCATTCAACCATTATTATAGTCGTTCCACTAGGTGGCGCTCTAACCATTACTGACAAATGGCATAACAAACATTTCCGAGCTCGAGTCTCATCACGCCTGCGACCTTTGGGAGAGATTGGACATTGTGTTTTTGAGCGACAGCAGGTTACTGCTTTTTGGCAAGTGATTGAAACTCCACGTGCCGCCATGACCACCCCGCTCCCTGAACGTAAAAAGCTTCGCAATTTAACATCACAAAGGTCTTTACATTCCACACACAGGAGATCGCGTAAATCTAATGAAATCCCTTGGAGGAGTTCGTCAAAGTATGAGGCCTGAAAAGAGGGAAAATGTCGCCAAATTTACACATTAATTTTAAAATGGCTGACTTCCTGTTGGATTTGGGATATTGCTCCAAGAGACTTTTTGTACATCTTGATATCTCCAATAAGCTTGCCAGGTTTCAAACTCATACATAAAACACAGAGCAGGGGCTGTTGTTTTGAAATTTTGTAGGGGCGCTGTGGAGCCATTTTGCGCTGTTCAAGGAAAATGAACATATAAAAAGAAATCCTCATCACATTAGAGGTGTGCGCCAAATTTCAAGACTTTTAAACTTTTCAAGCCCCTCAAAAGCCACTTCATCTTTCATGGTGAACTGCGTTGCCACCAGGGTGCGCCGTTCAGTTTATAGTCACAATTTTCTCACTGAAGCACCAAGAGGGACTGATGGTGATATTCACCGCTTTTGAGGTGGCCACGATGAACCTGTGAAAATCAGTACAACAAAATGAAAGACATGACATTTCCTGGTGCCACTAGGTGGCGCTCTATGTATTCCTGACAATGGGCATATCAATCTGTTCAGGGCGGGTCTGACATCATCCCTGTAAAATCTGGTACTGATCACATTGGATTTCATTGAGTTACACTAATTTGTTTCTTCATGGCGAGACCTCAATGTTCGCCATGCTGCTGGGGTCACACCTTCAGCGAAAACTCACAGTTTTCTCTGTAACCCAAGACCAACTCCTTAAGGCTTTCCTGGAGAAATTTGAGGCTGCAGATGTCACCCATTACAATACTGTACCCCAAAGTGTAAAACATGACATTTCCTGTTCCCACTAGGTGGCGCTGTCCCTGGTGTCAAATATGGCAGTTGAAATATGTTCAGGGTGGAGCCTTATCATATGTGTCCACTTTGGTCAAGGTCGGACAATGTATGACAGAACGAGAGGCAATAAGATTTTCATGGCGAGTCATCGAAATTCGCCGTGGCGCCACGGCCTCACCGTAACCCGAAAACTCAAAAGCTCCGCAATTTAACATGGCCCAGGTGTGTAGTTGACACTGACCAAATATGAAGCTTGTACAATGAAATTCCAATGAAGAGTTCGAAAAAGTTCGAGGCATGGAAATGGCAAAATTAGAGCCAAAATGTCACCTTCACTTCCAAATGGCGGACTTCCTGTTGGGTTTAGGACATGGCCATAATAGACTTTTTTGTGCGTCTCCGAACGTTAGATATGTGTTCCGAATTTTATACATGTAGGTCATACCCATCTCAGGGGCTCGCGTTTCTCATTTTTCTAGGTGGCGCTACTGAGCCAATTTTCCCTGGACATGTCTACGGACATTAAAATACGTAAATTTTCACCAGACCTGACGCGTGTGCAAAATTTCATGAGTTTTCGAGCATGTTTAGGCCCTCAAAAGGCCGATTCATTTGCCGAAATAATAATAATAATAATAATAATAATAATAATAATAATTAAAGCTGCAAGCAGCGATATGAGGGCCCTCGCACCCCCGGCGCGTCGAGCCAAGCCCAACACCTAAAACCAGCGCTTCCGATCTGATGTCATATTGATGGAATTCATGCATTTAACCACCAGCTAAAATTTCATCTCATTCAACCATTATTATAGTCGTCCCACTAGGTGGCGCTCTAACCATTACTGACAAATGGCATAACAAACATTTCCGAGCTCGAGTCTCATCACGCCTGCGACCTTTGGGAGAGATTGGACATTGTGTTTTGAGCGACAGCAGATTACTGCTTTTGGCGGTGATTGAAACTCCACGTGCCGCCATGACCACCCCGTTTCCCTGAACGTAAAAGCTTCGCAATTTAACATCACAAAGGTCTTTAGATTCCACACACAGGAGATCGCGTAAATCTAATGAAATCCCTTGGAGGAGTTCGTAAAAAGTATGAGGCCTGAAAAGAGGGGAAATGTCGCCAAATTTACACATTAACTTTAAAATGGCTGACTTCCTGTTGGATTTGGGATATTGCTCCAAGAGACTTTTTGTACATCTTGATATCTCCAATAAGCTTGCCAGGTTTCAAACTCATACATAAAACACAGAGCAGGGGCTGTTGTTTTGAAATTTTGTAGGGGGCGCTGTGGAGCCATTTTGCGCTGTTCAAGGAAAATGAACATATAAAAAGAAATCCCTCATCACATTAGAGGTGTGCGCCAAATTTCAAGACTTTTTAAACTTTTCAAGCCCCTCAAAAGCCACTTCATCTTTCATGGTGAACTGCGCTGCCACCAGGGTGCGCCGTTCAGTTTATAGTCACAATTTTCTCACTGAAGCATCAAGAGGGACTGATGGTGATATTCACCGCTTTTGAGGTGGCCACGATGAACCTGTGAAAATCAGTACAACAAAATGAAAGACATGACATTTCCTGGTGCCACTAGGTGGCGCTCTACGTATTCCTGACAATGGGCATATCAATCTGTTCAGGGCGGGTCTGACATCATCCCTGTAAAATCTGGTACTGATCACATTGGATTTCATTGAGTTACACTAATTTGTTTCTTCATGGCGAGACCTCAATGTTCGCCATGCTGCTGGGGTCACACCTTCAGCGAAAACTCACAGTTTTCTCTGTAACCCAAGACCAACTCCTTAAGGCTTTCCTGGAGAAATTTGAGGCTGCAGATGTCACCCATTACAATACTGTACCCCAAAGTGTAAAACATGACATTTCCTGTTCCCACTAGGTGGCGCTGTCCCTAATGTCAAATATGGCAGTTGAAATATGTTCAGGGTGGAGCCTTATCATATGTGTCCACTTTGGTCAAGGTCGGACAATGTATGACAGAACGAGAGGCAATAAGATTTTCATGGCGAGTCATCGAAATTCGCCGTGGCGCCACGGCCTCACAGTATCCCGAAAACTCAAAAGCTCCGCAATTTAACATGGCCCAGGTGTGTAGTTGACACTGACCAAATATGAAGCTTGTACGATGAAATTCCAATGAGGAGTTCGCAAAGTTCGAGGCATGGAAATGGCAAAATTAGAGCCAAAATGTCACCTTCACTTCCAAATGGCGGACTTCCTGTTGGGTTTAGGACATGGCCATAATAGACTTTTTGTGCGTCTCCGAACGTTAGATATGTGTTCGAGTTTTATACATGTAGGTCATACCCATCTCGGGGCTCGCGTTTCTCATTTTTCTAGGTGGCGCTACTGAGCCAATTTTCCCTGGACATGTCTCACGGACATTAAAATACGTAAATTTTCACCAGACCTGACGCGTGTGCAAAATTTCATGAGTTTTTGAGCATGTTTAGGCCCTCAAAAGGCCGATTCATTTGCCGAAATAATAATAATAATAATAATAATAATAATAATAATAATAATAATAATAATAATAATAATAATAATAAGAAACAGAGCAGATACAATAGGGCCTTCGCACTTTTGTGCTCGGGCCCTAATAATAATAATAATAATAATAATAATAATAAACAGAGCAGATACAATAGGGCCTTCGCACTTTTGTGCTCGGGCCCTAATAATAAGAAACGGAGCAGATACAATAGGGCCTTCGCACTCTCAGTGCTCGGGCCCTAATAATAATAATTAAAGCTGCAAGAAGCGATATGAGGGCCCTCGCACTTTTGGCGCGTCGAGCCAAGCCCAACACCTAAAACCAGCGCTTCGATCTGATGTCACATTGATGGAATTCATGCATTTAACCACCAGCTAAAATTTCATCTCATTCAACCATTATATAGTCATCCCACTAGGTGGCGCTCTAACCATTACTGACAAATGGCATAACAAACATTTCCGAGCTCGAGTCCCATCACGCCTGCGACCTTTGGGAGAGATTGGACATTGTGTTTTTGAGCGACAGCAGGTTACTGCTTTTTGGCGAGTGATTGAAACTCCACGTGCCGCCATGACCACCCCGTTTCCCTGAACGTAAAAAGCTTCGCAATTTAACATCACAAAGGTCTTTAGATTCCACACACAGGAGATCGCGTAAATCTAATGAAATCCCTTGGAGGAGTTCGTCAAAGTATGAGGCCTGAAAAGAGGGGAAAATGTCGCCAAATTTACACATTAATTTTAAAATGGCTGACTTCCTGTTGGATTTGGGATATTGCTCCAAGAGACTTTTTTGTACATCTTGATATCTCCAATAAGCTTGCCAGGTTTCAAACTCATACATAAAACACAGAGCAGGGGCTGTTGTTTTGAAATTTTGTAGGGGGCGCTGTGGAGCCATTAAACGCTGTTCAAGGAAAATGAACATATAAAAAGAAAACCCTCATCACATTAGAGGTGTGCGCCAAATTTCAAGACTTTTTAAACTTTTCAAGCCCCTCAAAAGCCACTTCATCTTTCATGGTGAACTGCGTTGCCACCAGGGTGCGCCGTTCAGTTTATAGTCACAATTTTCACTCACTGAAGCATCAAGAGGGACTGATGGTGATATTCACCGCTTTTGAGGTGGCCACGATGAACCTGTGAAAATCAGTACAACAAATGAAAGACATGACATTTCCTGTTGCCACTAGGTGGCGCTCTACGTATTCCTGACAATGGGCATATCAATCTGTTCAGGGCGGGTCTGACATCATCCCTGTAAAATCTGGTACTGATCACATTGGATTTCATTGAGTTACACTAATTTGTTTCTTCATGGCGAGACCTCAATGTTCGCCATGCTGCTGGGGTCACACCCTTCAGCGAAAACTCACAGTTTTCTCTGTAACCCAAGACCAACTCCTTAAGGCTTTCCTGGAGAAATTTGAGGCTGCAGATGTCACCCATTACAATACTGTACCCCAAAGTGTAAAACATGACATTTCCTGTTCCCACTAGGTGGCGCTGTCCCTGATGTCAAATATGGCAGTTGAAATATGTTCAGGGTGGAGCCTTATCATATGTGTCCACTTTGGTCAAGGTCGGACAATGTATGACAGAACGAGAGGCAATAAGATTTTCATGGCGAGTCATCGAAATTCGCCGTGGCGCCACGGCCTCACCGTATCCCGAAAACTCAAAAGCTCCGCAATTTAACATGGCCCAGGTGTGTAGTTGACACTGACCAAATATGAAGCTTGTACAATGAAATTCCAATGAGGAGTTCGAAAAAGTTCGAGGCATGGAAATGGCAAAATTAGAGCCAAAATGTCACCTTCACTTCCAAATGGCGGACTTCCTGTTGGGTTTAGGACATGGCCATAATAGACTTTTTTTGTGCGTCTCGAACGTTAGATATGTGTTCCGAGTTTTATACATGTAGGTCATACCCATCTCGGGGCTCGCGTTTCTCATTTTTCTAGGTGGCGCTACTGAGCCAATTTTCCCTGGACATGTCTCACGGACATTAAAATACGTAAATTTTCACCAGACCTGATGCGTGTGCAAAATTTCATGAGTTTTTGAGCATGTTTAGGCCCTCAAAAGGCCGATTCATTTGCCGAAATAATAATAATAATAATAATTAAAGCTGCAAGCAGCGTTATGAGGGCCCTCGCACCCGCACGTCGGGGCCACGCCCAACACCTACAACCAGCACGTCCGATCTGATGTCACATTGATGGAATTCATGCCTAAAACCACCAGCTAACGATTCATCTCATTCAATCATTATTATAGTCGTCCCACTAGGTGGCGCTCTAACCATTACTGACAAATGGGATAACAAACATTTCCGACCTTGAGTCTCATCACGCCTGCGAACTTTGGGAGAGATTGGACATTGTGTTTTTGAGTGACAGCAGATTACTGCTTTTTGGCGAGGGATTGAAACTCCACGTGCCGCCATGGCCACCCCGTTTCCCTGAACGTAAAAAGCTTCGCAATTTAACATCACAAAGGTCTTTAGATTCCACACACAGGAGATCGGGTTAATCTGATGAAATCCCTTGGAGGAGTTCGTCAAAGTATGAGGCCTGAAAAGAGGCGAAAAAAGTGGCTAAAATTACACCTTAATTTTAAAATGTCTGACTTCCTGTTGGATTTGGGATATTGCTCCAAGAGACTTTTTGTACATCTTGATATCCTCCATAAGCTTACCAGGTTTCAGACTTATAAATAAAACACAGAGCAGGGGCTGATGTTTTGAAATTTTGTAGGGGGCGCTGTGGAGCCATTTTGCACTATTCAAGGAAAATGATCACATAACAACAAAGCACTCATCACATTGGAGGTTTGGGCCAAATTCCAAGACTTTTTAAAATTTCCAAGCCCCTCAAAAGCCACTTCGTCTTTCATGGTGAACCGCGTTGCCACCAGGGTGCGCCGTTCAGTTTAAAGTCACAATTTTCGCACAGAAGCATCATGAAGGACTGATGGTGATACTCACCGCTTTTGAGGTGGCCACGATGAACCTGTGAAAATCAGTACAACAAAATGAAAGACATGACATTTCCTGGTGCCACTAGGTGGCGCTCTACGTATTCCTGACAATGGGCATATCAATCTCTTCAGGGCGGGTCTGACATCATGCCTGTAAAATCTGGTACTGATCAGATTGGATTTCATTGAATTACACTAATTTGTTTCTTCATGGCGAGACCTCAATGTTCGCCATGCTGCTGGGGTCACACCCTTCAGCGAAAACTCACAGTTTTCTCTGTAAGCCAAGACCAACTCCTTAAGGCTTTCCTGGAGAAATTTGAGGCTGCAGATGTCACCCATTACAATACTGTACCCCAAAGTGTAAAACATGACATTTCCTGTTCCCACTAGGTGGCGCTCTCCCTGATGTCAAATATGGCAGTTGAAATATGTTCAGGGTGGAGCCTTATCATATGTGTCCACTTTGGTCAAGGTCGGACAATGTATGACAGAACGAGAGGCAATAAGATTTTCATGGTGAGTCATCGAAATTCGCCGTGGCGCCACGACCTCACCGTATCCCGAAACTCAAAAGCTCCGCAATTTAACATGGCCCAGGTGTGTAGTTGACACTGACCAAATATGAAGCTTGTACGATGAAATTCCAATGAGGAGTTCGCAAAAGTTCGAGGCATGGAAATGGCAAAATTAGAGCCAAAATGTGACCTTCAATCCAAAATGGCGGACTTCCTGTTGGGTCTGCGTCAATGGTCCCACTGACTTTTTTGTTCGTCTTGGCATGATACATGTGTGCCAAATTTCATACATGTAGCTAAAACGATGTGTTTGTAGGGCTGCATTTAACAAGGCATAGGTGGCGCTACAGAGCCATTTCCCAGTGCTCATATGTAAAACCATTAAAATACAAAATTTTTCACCAGACCTGGCATGTGTGCAAAATTTCATGAGTTTTTGAGCATGTTAAAGCCCTCAAAAAGGCAATTCATTTCAATGAAAAATAATAATAATAATAATAATTAAAGCTGCAAGCAGCGATATGAGGGCCCTCGCACCCCGGCGCGTCGAGCCAAGCCCAACACCTAAAACCAGCGCTTCCGATCTGATGTCACATTGATGGAATTCATGCATTTAACCACCAGCTAAAATTTCATCTCATTCAACCATTATTATAGTCGTCCCACTAGGTGGCGCTCTAACCATTACTGACAAATGGCATAACAAACATTTCCGAGCTCGAGTCTCATCACGCCTGCGACCTTTGGGAGAGATTGGACATTGTGTTTTTGAGCGACAGCAGGTTACTGCTTTTTGGCAAGTGATTGAAACTCCACGTGCCGCCATGACCACCCCGTTTCCCTGAACGTAAAAGCTTCGCAATTTAACATCACAAAGGTCTTTAGATTCCACACACAGGAGATCGCGTAAATCTAATGAAGTCCCTTGGAGGAGTTCGTCAAAGTATAAGGCCTGAAAAGAGGGGAAATGTCGCCAAATTTACACATTAATTTTAAAATGGCTGACTTCCTGTTGGATTTGGGATATTGCTCCAAGAGACTTTTTGTACATCTTGATATCTCCAATAAGCTTGCCAGGTTTCAAACTCATACATAAAACACAGAGCAGGGGCTGTTGTTTTGAAATTTTGTAGGGGCGCTGTGGAGCCATTTTGCGCTGTTCAAGGAAAATGAACATATAAAAGAAATCCTCATCACATTAGAGGTGTGCGCCAAATTTCAAGACTTTTTAAACTTTTCAAGCCCCTCAAAAGCCACTTCATCTTTCATGGTGAACTGCGCTGCCACCAGGGTGCGCCGTTCAGTTTATAGTCACAATTTTCTCACTGAAGCATCAAGAGGGACTGATGGTGATATTCACCGCTTTTGAGGTGGCCACGATGAACCTGTGAAAATCAGTACAACAAAATGAAAGACATGACATTTCCTGGTGCCACTAGGTGGCGCTCTACGTATTCCTGACAATGGGCATATCAATCTGTTCAGGGCGGGTCTGACATCATCCCTGTAAAATCTGGTACTGATCAGATTGGATTTCATTGAGTTACACTAATTTGTTTCTTCATGGCGAGACCTCAATGTTCGCCATGCTGCTGGGGTCACACCCTTCAGCGAAAACTCACAGTTTTCTCTGTAACCCAAGACCAACTCCTTAAGGCTTTCCTGGAGAAATTTGAGGCTGCAGATGTCACCCATTACAATACTGTACCCCAAAGTGTAAAACATGACATTTCCTGTTCCCACTAGGTGGCGCTGTCCCTGATGTCAAATATGGCAGTTGAAATATGTTCAGGGGTGGAGCCTTATCATATGTGTCCACTTTGGTCAAGGTCGGACAATGTATGACAGAACGAGAGGCAATAAGATTTTCATGGCGAGTCATCGAAATTCGCCGTGGCGCCACGGCCTCACAGTAACCCGAAAACTCAAAAGCTCCGCAATTTAACATGGCCCAGGTGTGTAGTTGAGACTGACCAAATATGAAGCTTGTACGATGAAATTCCAATGAGGAGTTCGCAAAAGTTCGAGGCATGGAAATGGCAAAATTAGAGCCAAAATGTCACCTTCACTTCCAAATGGCGGACTTCCTGTTGGGTTTAGGACATGGCCATAATAGACTTTTATGTGCGCCTCCGAACGTTAGATATGTGTTCCGAGTTTTATACATGTAGGTCATACCCATCTCGGGGCTCGCGTTTCTCATTTTTCTAGGTGGCGCTACTGAGCCAATTTTCCCTGGACATGTCTACGGACATTAAAATACGTAAATTTTCACCAGACCTGACGAGTCTGCAAAATTTCATGAGTTTTCGAGCATGTTTAGGCCCTCAAAAGGCCGATTCATTTGCCGAAATAATAATAATAATAATAATAATAATAATAATAATAATAATAATAATAATAATAATAATAATAATAATAAGAAAAACAGAGCAGATACAATAGGGCCTTCAGACTCAAGTGCTCGGGCCCTAATTAAAGCTGCAAGCAGCGATATGAGGGCCCTCGCACCCCATCGTGTCGAGCCATGCCCAACACCTAAAACCAGCATGTCCGATCTGATGTCTCATTGATGGAATTCATGCATTTAACCACCAGCTAATATTTCATCTCATTCAATCATGATTATAGTCATCCCACTAGGTGGCGCTCTAAGCATTACTGACAAATGGCATAACAAACATTTCCGAGATTAAGTCTCGTCATGCCTGCGACATTTGGGAGAGTTTGGACATTGTGTTTTTGAGTGACAGCAGATTATTGCTTTTTGGCGAGTGATTGAAACTCCACATGCCGCCATGACCACCCCGTTTCCCTGAACGTAAAAAGCTTCGCAATTTAACATCACAAACGTCTTTAGATTACACGTGCTTGAGATCGGGTCAATCTGATGAAATTCCTTAGAGGAGTTCGTCAAAGTATGAGGCCTGAAAGGAGGGGAAAATGTTGCCAAAATTACACATTAATTTTAAAATGGCTGACTTCCTGTTGGATTTGGGATATTGCTCCAAGAGACTTTTTTGTACATCTTGATATCTCCTATAAGCTTACCAGGTTTCAGACTCATACATAAAACACAGAGCAGGGGCTGTTGTTTTGAAATTTTGTAGGGGGCGCTGTGGAGCCATTTTGCGCTATTCAATGAAAATGAACCCATAACAACAAAGCGCTCATCACATTGGAGGTGTGGGCCAAATCTCAAGACTTTTTAAACTTTCCAAGCCCCTCAAAAGCAACTTCATCTTTCATGGTGAACCGCATTGCCACCAGGGTGCGCCGTTCAGTTTAAAGTCACAATTTTCTCACTGAAGCATCATGAGGGACTGATGGTGATATTCACTGCTTTTGAGGTGGCCACGATGAACATGTGAAAATCAGTACAACAAAGTGAAAGACATGACATTTCCTGTTGCCACTAGGTGGCGCTCTGCGTATTCCTGACAATGGGCACATCAATCTGTTCAGGGCGGGTCTGACATCATCCCTTTAAAGTCTGGTTCTGATCAGACTGGATTTCATTGAGTTATACTAACTTGTTTCTTCATGGCGAGACATCAAAGTTCGCCATGCTGCTGGGGTCACACCCTTTTGCGAAAAGTCACAGTTTTCACTGTAACCCAAGACCAACTCCTTAAGGCTTTCCTGGAGAAATTTGAGGCTGCAGATGTCACCGATCACAATACTGTACTCCAAAGTGTAAAACATGACACTTCCTGTTCCCACTAGGTGGCGCTGTCCCTGGTGTCAAATATGGCAGTTGAAATATGTTCAGGGGTAGAGCCTTATCATATGTGTTCTCTTTGGTCCACGTCGGACCATGTATGACAGAATGAGAGGCAATAATATTTTCATGGCGAGTCATCGAAATTCGCCGTGGCGCCACGTCCTCACCGTATGATGAAAACTCAAAAGCTCCGCAATTTAACATTGCCCAGGTGTGTAGTTGGCACTGTCCAAATATGAAGTTTCCATGACAAAATCCCAAGGAGGAGTTCGAAAAAGTTCGAGGCATGGAAATGGCAAAATTGGAGCCAAAATGTCACCTTCACTTCGAAATGGCGGACTTCCTGTTGGGTCTGCGTCAATGGTCCCATTGACTTTTTTGTTCGTCTTGGCATGATACACATGTGTGCCAAATTTCATACATGTAGCTCAAAAGATGTGTTCGTAGGGCTGCATTTAACAATGCATAGGTGGCGCTACAGAGCCATTTCCCAGTGCTCATATATAAAACCATTAAAATACAAAATTTTTCACCAGACCTGGCATGTGTGCAAAATTTCATGAGTTTTTGAGCATGTTAAAGCCCTCAAAAAGGCAATTCATTTCAATGAAAAATAATAATAATAATAATAATAATAATAATAATAATAATAATAATAATAAACAGAGCAGATACAATAGGGCCTTCGCACTCGAAGTGCTCGGGCCCTAATAATAATAATTAAAGCTGCAAGCAGCGATATGAGGGCCCTCGCACTTTTGCGCGTCGAGCCAAGCCCAACACCTAAAACCAGCGCTTCCGATCTGATGTCACATTGATGGAATTCATGCATTTAACCACCAGCTAAAATTTCATCTCATTCAACCATTATTATAGTCGTCCCACTAGGTGGCGCTCTAACCATTGCTGACAAATGGCATAACAAACATTTCCGAGCTCGAGTCTCATCACGCCTGCGAACTTTGGGAGAGATTGGACATTGTGTTTTTGAGCGACAGCAGGTTACTGGTTTTTGGCGAGTGAGTGAAACTCCACGTGCCGCCATGACCACCCCGTTTCCCTGAACGTAAAAGCTTCGCAATTTAACATCACAAAGGTCTTTAGATTCCACACACAGGAGATCGCGTAAATCTAATGAAATCCCTTGGAGGAGTTCGTCAAAGTATGAGGCCTGAAAAGAGGGAAAATGTCGCCAAATTTACACATTAATTTTAAAATGGCTGACTTCCTGTTGGATTTGGGATATTGCTCCAAGAGACTTTTTGTACATCTTGATATCTCCAATAAGCTTGCCAGGTTTCAAACTCATACATAAAACACAGAGCAGGGGCTGTTGTTTTGAAATTTTGTAGGGGGCGCTGTGGAGCCATTTTGCGCTGTTCAAGGAAAATGAACATATAAAAAGAAATCCTCATCACATTAGAGGTGTGCGCCAAATTTCAAGACTTTTAAACTTTTCAAGCCCCTCAAAAGCCACTTCATCTTTCATGGTGAACTGCGCTGCCACCAGGGTGCGCCGTTCAGTTTATAGTCACAATTTTCTCACTGAAGCATCAAGAGGGACTGATGGTGATATTCACCGCTTTTGAGGTGGCCACGATGAACCTGTGAAAATCAGTACAACAAAATGAAAGACATGACATTTCCTGGTGCCACTAGGTGGCGCTCTACGTATTCCTGACAATGGGCATATCAATCTGTTCAGGGCGGGTCTGACATCATCCCTGTAAAATGTGGTACTGATCAGATTGGATTTCATTGAGTTACACTAATTTGTTTCTTCATGGCGAGACCTCAATGTTCGCCATGCTGCTGGGGTCACACCTTCAGCGAAAACTCACAGTTTTCTCTGTAACCCAAGACCAACTCCTTAAGGCTTTCCTGGAGAAATTTGAGGCTGCAGATGTCACCCATTACAATACTGTACCCCAAAGTGTAAAACATGACATTTCCTGTTCCCACTAGGTGGCGCTGTCCCTGGTGTCAAATATGGCAGTTGAAATATGTTCAGGGGTGGAGCCTTATCATATGTGTCCACTTTGGTCAAGGTCGGACAATGTATGACAGAACGAGAGGCAATAAGATTTTCATGGCGAGTCATCGAAATTCGCCGTGGCGCCACGGCCTCACAGTAACCCGAAAACTCAAAAGCTCCGCAATTTAACATGGCCCAGGTGTGTAGTTGAGACTGACCAAATATGAAGCTTGTACGATGAAATTCCAATGAGGAGTTCGCAAAAAGTTCGAGGCATGGAAATGGCAAAATTAGAGCCAAAATGTCACCTTCACTTCCAAATGGCGGACTTCCTGTTGGGTTTAGGACATGGCCATAATAGACTTTTATGTGCGCCTCGAACGCTAGATATGTGTTCCGAGTTTTATACATGTAGGTCATACCCATCTCGGGGCTCGCGTTTCTCATTTCTAGGTGGCGCTACTGAGCCAATTTTCCCTGGACATGTCTACGGACATTAAAATACGTAAATTTTCACCAGACCTGACGCTGTCTGCAAAATTTCATGAGTTTTCGAGCATGTTTAGGCCCTCAAAAGGCCGATTCATTTGCCGAAATAATAATAATAATAATTAAAGCTGCAAGCAGCGATATGAGGGCCCTCGCACTTCGGGCGCGTCGAGCCAAGCCCAACACCTAAAACCAGCGCTTCCGATCTGATGTCACATTGATGGAATTCATGCATTTAACCACCAGCTAAAATTTCATCTCATTCAACCATTATTATAGTCGTCCCACTAGGTGGCGCTCTAACCATTGCTGACAAATGGCATAACAAACATTTCCGAGCTCGAGTCTCATCACGCCTGCGAACTTTGGGAGAGATTGGACATTGTGTTTTTGAGCGACAGCAGGTTACTGGTTTTTGGCGAGTGAGTGAAACTCCACGTGCCGCCATGACCACCCCGCTTCCCTGAACGTAAAAGCTTCGCAATTTAACATCACAAAGGTCTTTAGATTCCACACACAGGAGATCGCGTAAATCTAATGAAATCCCTTGGAGGAGTTCGTCAAAGTATGAGGCCTGAAAAGAGGGAAAATGTCGCCAAATTTACACATTAATTTTAAAATGGCTGACTTCCTGTTGGATTTGGGATATTGCTCCAAGAGACTTTTTGTACATCTTGATATCTCCAATAAGCTTGCCAGGTTTCAAACTCATACATAAAACACAGAGCAGGGGCTGTTGTTTTGAAATTTTGTAGGGGCGCTGTGGAGCCATTTTGCGCTCTTCAAGGAAAATGAACATATAAAAAATCCTCATCACATTAGAGGTGTGCGCCAAATTTCAAGACTTTTTAAACTTTTCAAGCCCCTCAAAAGCCACTTCATCTTTCATGGTGAACTGCGCTGCCACCAGGGTGCGCCGTTCAGTTTATAGTCACAATTTTCTCACTGAAGCATCAAGAGGGACTGATGGTGATATTCACCGCTTTTGAGGTGGCCACGATGAACCTGTGAAAATCAGTACAACAAAATGAAAGACATGACATTTCCTGGTGCCACTAGGTGGCGCTCTACGTATTCCTGACAATGGGCATATCAATCTGTTCAGGGCGGGTCTGACATCATCCCTGTAAAATGTGGTACTGATCAGATTGGATTTCATTGAGTTACACTAATTTGTTTCTTCATGGCGAGACCTCAATGTTCGCCATGCTGCTGGGGTCACACCCTTCAGCGAAAACTCACAGTTTTCTCTGTAACCCAAGACCAACTCCTTAAGGCTTTCCTGGAGAAATTTGAGGCTGCAGATGTCACCCATTACAATACTGTACCCCAAAGTGTAAAACATGACATTTCCTGTTCCCACTAGGTGGCGCTGTCCCTGGTGTCAAATATGGCAGTTGAAATATGTTCAGGGGTGGAGCCTTATCATATGTGTCCACTTTGGTCAAGGTCGGACAATGTATGACAGAACGAGAGGCAATAAGATTTTCATGGCGAGTCATCGAAATTCGCCGTGGCGCCACGGCCTCACAGTAACCCGAAAACTCAAAAGCTCCGCAATTTAACATGGCCCAGGTGTGTAGTTGACACTGACCAAATATGAAGCTTGTACGATGAAATTCCAATGAGGAGTTCGCAAAAAGTTCGAGGCATGGAAATGGCAAAATTAGAGCCAAAATGTCACCTTCACTTCCAAATGGCGGACTTCCTGTTGGGTTTAGGACATGGCCATAATAGACTTTTATGTGCGCCTCGAACGCTAGATATGTGTTCCGAGTTTTATACATGTAGGTCATACCCATCTCGGGGGCTCGCGTTTCTCATTTTTCTAGGTGGCGCTACTGAGCCAATTTTCCCTGGACATGTCTACAGACATTAAAATACGTAAATTTTCACCAGACCTGACGCGTCTGCAAAATTTCATGAGTTTTCGAGCATGTTTAGGCCCTCAAAAGGCCGATTCATTTGCCGAAATAATAATAATAATAATAATAATAATAATAATAATAATAATAATAATAATAATAATAAGAAACAGAGCAGATACAATAGGGCCTTCGCACTTTTGTGCTCGGGCCCTAATTAAAGCTGCAAGCAGCGATATGAGGGCCCTCGCGCCCCGGCGGCGTCGAGCCACGCCCAACACGCATAAACCAGCGCTTCCGATCTGATGTCACATTGATGGAATTCATGCATTTAACCACCAGCTAAAATTTCATCTCATTCAACCATTATTATAGTCGTCCCACTAGGTGGCGCTCTAACCATTACTGACAAATGGCATAACAAACATTTCCGAGCTCGAGTCTCATCACGCCTGCGACCTTTGGGAGAGATTGGACATTGTGTTTTTGAGCGACAGCAGGTTACTGCTTTTTGGCGAGTGATTGAAACTCCACGTGCCGCCATGACCACCCCTGTTTCCCTGAACGTAAAAGCTTCGCAATTTAACATCACCAAGGTCTTTAGATTCCACACACAGGAGATCGCGTAAATCTAATGAAATCCCTTGGAGGAGTTCGTCAAAGTATGAGGCCTGAAAAGAGGGAAAATGTCGCCAAATTTACACATTGATTTTAAAATGGCTGACTTCCTGTTGGATTTGGGATATTGCTCCAAGAGACTTTTTTGTACATCTTGATATCTCCAATAAGCTTGCCAGGTTTCAACCTCATACATAAAACACAGAGCAGGGGCTGTTGTTTTGAAATTTTGTAGGGGGCGCTGTGGAGCCATTTTGCGCTGTTCAAGGAAAATGAACATATAAAAGAAATCCCTCATCACATTAGAGGTGTGCGCCAATTTTCAAGACTTTTAAACTTTCCAAGCCCCTCAAAAGCCACTTCATTGGTCATGGTGAACCGCGATGCCACCAGGGTGCGCCGCTCAGTTTAAAGTCACAATTTTCTCACTGAAGCATCACGAGGGACTGATGTTAATATTCACCGCTTTTGAGGTGGCCACGATGAACCTGTGAAAATCAGTACAACAAAATGAAAGACATGACATTTCCTGTTGCCACTAGGTGGCGCTCTACGTATTCCTGACAATGGGCATATCAATCTGTTCAGGGCGGGTCTGACATCATCCCTGTAAAATCTGGTACTGATCAGATTGGATTTCATTGAGTTACACTAATTTGTTTCTTCATGGCGAGACCTCAATGTTCGCCATGCAGCTGGGGTCACACCCTTCAGCGAAAACTCACAGTTTTCTCTGTAACCCAAGACCAACTCCTTAAGGCTTTCCTGGAGAAATTTGAGGCTGCAGATGTCACCCATTACAATACTGTACCCCAAAGTGTAAAACATGACATTTCCTGTTCCCACTAGGTGGCGCTGTCCCTGATGTCAAATATGGCAGTTGAAATATGTTCAGGGGTGGAGCCTTATCATATGTGTCCACTTTGGTCAAGGTCGGACAATGTATGACAGAACGAGAGGCAATAAGATTTTCATGCGAGTCATCGAAATTACCGTGGCGCCACGGCCTCACAGTAACCCGAAAACTCAAAAGCTCCGCAATTTAACATGGCCCAGGTGTGTAGTTGAGACTGACCAAATATGAAGCTTGTACGATGAAATTCCAATGAGGAGTTCGCAAAAGTTCGAGGCATGGAAATGGCAAAATTAGAGCCAAAATGTCACCTTCACTTCCAAATGGCGGACTTCCTGTTGGGTTTAGGACATGGCCATAATAGACTTTTATGTGCGTCTCCGAACGTTAGATATGTGTTCCGAGTTTTATACATGTAGGTCATACCCATCTCGGGGCTCGCGTTTCTCATTTTTCTAGGTGGCGCTACTGAGCCAATTTTCCCTGGACATGTCTCACGGACATTAAAATACGTAATTTTCACCAGACCTGACGAGTCTGCAAAATTTCATGAGTTTTCGAGCATGTTTAGGCCCTCAAAAGGCCGATTCATTTGCCGAAATAATAATAATAATAATAATAATAATAATAATAATAATAATAATAATAATAATAATAAGAAACAGAGCAGATACAATAGGGCCTTCGCACTTTTGTGCTCGGGCCCTAATAATAATAATAATAATAATAATAATAATAATAATAATAATAATAATGATAAGAAACAGAGCAGATACAATAGGGCCTTCGCACTTTTGTGCTCGGGCCCTAATAATAATAATAATAATAATAATAATAAGAAACAGAGCAGATACAATAGGGCCTTCGCACTCTCGGTGCTCGGGCCCTAATAATAATAATAATAAACAGAGCAGATACAATAGGGCCTTCGCACTCTCGGTGCTCGGGCCCTAATAATAATAATAATAAGAAACAGAGCAGATACAATAGGGCCTTCGCACTTTTGTGCTCGGGCCCTAATAATAATAATAATAATAAGAAACAGAGCAGATACAATAGGGCCTTCGCACTCGAAGTGCTCGGGCCCTAAATATACTGACAGGCGGGAGACATAACTAACCAATAATACACCAGGCACAGTAGGCACAAGCCAAAAGGCTGAAGGTTAAATTATTATAAACATTAATCAGAGCAAAATTAAATTAGAGTACACTTATAAATGCGGGCTCTAGGAAGCCGGGAAAGCTAGGCTAAATAAATAAGTTTTTAATCGAGATTTAAAAGATTGAATTGAATCAGACGCGCGAATACCTCTGGTCTATTCCCTGGACATATTCCCTGTTTACAATAATGTCCAGGAACCTCACGTGTCTCTAGGTCAACCAGGAGCCGCCAGTCTCTTGCTGTTGCCAGCAGCCCACGCTGTATACTCTGTCGGGGGTGCTGCTCCTCCCCTCTGTGGACCAAACTGATGATACAGTTTGTCGATTTTTGCTGTTTGTTGTGGTTTATCCCAGAACAGATGATGTCTGCTAATGCCGGTAAAAACTTGGTCATGGTGTTAGCATTACTAGCATTACTAACATTACTCTTCCAAGCTCCTTGGCAGTAGTTGAAAATATGCTGCAGTTTCGCCTCCTGCTGGCAGAGATGGCCAGGAGGTGATCAGCCAGGCCTAAGCAGGTTCGGGCCTCTCAAGGACATCTTATACCACCATAAGTTCTTGTGTTATTATTTGTTAGGATTTAGTTGAGTTTTATTCTAGTTTTTGTTTCATCTGGGTCAGCCGTCCCCAACCCCCAGTCCGTGAGTCGTTTGGTACCGGGCCGCGAAAGTTGAGGCTTGGGTGTGAAATTTATGGTTTTCATGCTTTTTATTGGTTTTTATTGTAAATTTTTAAAATTGTTTTTATTGTCAACTCAGTTTAAATGGATCCTTTCCTGTGTGTTATGAATAAATCTTCTTCTTCTACAGGTTTTATTTTGCTGTATTTATCTACGACACCTTAAAGGCCGGTCCGTGCTGCAAAAAGGTTGGGGAGCGCTGATCTAGGTCTCGTTGGTTATGTGTCATGTTTCCTGTCCAGTCTGTCATGTGTTTCATGTCAGTGTTGTGTCTACGTTGTCAAGCTCATGTGTCATGTCTACGTCTCTCCATGTTTCCTGTTTTATTTTGAAGGGTCTAGTGTTTCCATGTTCAGTGTGTTGTGTTTTACGTCCCCCTGTGACGTCATGTGCATTTATGTCAGCTGTGTGTCTCCCCAGGTGTTTTCAGGTGTGTTTAAGTCCTCTGTCTCCTTCTGTTCTTTGTTGGGTTGTCTGTTTGTGTTCATCTTAAGTCACAGAGTTTACGTGGCCCACTGTTTAGGTTCATGTTTGGATTATTTCCTTGTCGCATGTTCCTGTTCAGTTTCATGTTCTTGTCTCTCATCATTGTTTTCATAGTTTTTCCCAGTTTAGGTTTCAGTTTAGTTTCGCCCTTGTTTTTCAGCTTTTTTTGTATCAGCCGCAATAAAGGCTCACTTTTTGTTTAAACGCCAGTTAATTTCTCCCATGTCTGCATTTCGGGTTCATTTCATGAACACACCGGCATACCCCACCGTGACAGAGCTTCCACCTTCCAGAACCTCCTTACTTGTCCATACCCACCAACCTAATATAACAAGCTTCCTCCTCTTTGGCACATCCTGTTGAATGAGTTGGTGGCACTGTGAGTGCTGCTGGAGAGAGAGAGGCTTAGTAACTTTCAAGCCTCGGTTAATTGGTTGCCCCTGTGCCTACCAACTGTATGTTAGTTAACATCAGTTTACTTTTCTTTTAATGAGCTTCACCTGTGAGGAATCATGATTTTGTGACTCTGGCAGGTAAGTGTGGCATTTAACCCTCTTCAGAGTGCTTAAATGTTCTTATAAATATATCAATATGTTTCACCATTCCTTAGCAAAGTCCCATTCTGTACCCTCTAGCTGAGTGTCTTCGTCACTATCTTAAATTTTGAAACCGTAATGAGAAACGTGTGGTTTTGACTAAGAAACTGACACTGTGCTTTAGGCTGGTAACTTATCAGTGAGATGGTAATGCACCCACTGCTTTATCCTCCTTTTTATTGGAACAAAGACCATAATTTACAAATGGAACATTATGTATTTAACAAGGATTGAAACCTTAAACTCATCAGAAAATGTTTACTGAGGGCATAAAGCAGTGGAGCACTGGTTCAGGCATAAAATCTGCTTCAGTTATCTTGTCGTCCACCACTTTGGAACTGAAAGACTTTAAGTGTTGAATTTTCATACTTATTCCAATGTAAGGCCTTTAAATAGGTGTAATGTATTCACTCCTTCTGGTCCAGGTTAACACCTGGGAGTAGAATTCAGAATTAATTGTAGCTGATTAGGGCCAGACTGTTACAGTAGTCCAGCCTGCTCAGTGAGAAGCATTAGTTTCATAGGTGCTCATAGAGAGAAATGCTGGAGCAGGCTTTATTTACAAGATAACAGTGACATAGCCCGTGCACTTTATTCTCTGACAAACATGGTGCTGTATTTTCTTCACCAAGGTACCGTTAAACAGCGTCTTCAGCTAATATGAACACAGAACATGACATTTTCTAACAAAGGTCCTGCAAATGTCATATGACGCTGCGTGTACTGTCGGTGAACTCTACTGATCAAGGCATGAACAAACTCTGAGTGTGACCCCCGGTCTGTTTCTGTCTGCTCTCACTGCCATTTGCAATTCTATCAAGTCCCAAAGTGGCATATTCTACTTTCTGTTCATCTCAGGACAGAATTACATTAAAATACTGCTGGTGTCCTGCAGCGAGAGATGCTGGAGGTGGTGGTGGTGTACTCAGAGGATGTGTTTGTGTGTGGGCGTGTGTACATATGTGCAACAGCTGTAATGAAGAACAACAAGACAGATGGCATCAGCTTCTTTGTTCTGCTTTGTTCTCTTGCTCACTCACCTCTGTTTTCTGCGTGGCTTTCCTGTTCTCGTTCTGTCTTTGAGTTCGGAATGAGGTTTTTGTTCCTGTCATACACAGAAATTGGGTTGTATATTCCTTTTGAAGCATTTGGATGAATGATATCATAGTAGATGTGATCTACTCAAATAGGACATTCGTGTCACATCCCGAGTTTGTCGTTCTTTTGTTGTTTTTACCCGAGCCGCCTTTTCTCTTAATTTTTTTTTGTCCTCTCGTTTTTTTGACACAAACGGATAACAACAGAGAAAGGTATTAAGACTGTAAACACTTCAATTCCATCGAATAAAAACATTTTCACTGCATTATCTGTGTGTCAGATCAATAGAAAAATAAGGGCAGAGGTGGGAAGAGAAGCTTAGCTTGGTTATAATGTCACTTAACGCCAGTGTTCATAAAGAATAATACCACGCCGCTACAAATGAATTATGGGACTGCAGAGAGCCAGCACCACCACTTTTGGAGGTCAATATATCTTGATTTTCAGTGTAAAGAAATGTCACTTTTATTAAACTGTAGGGCAGTTGGTTCTGCCTTCATATATTATATCTATCACTTGCAGTCTGATCGTTGCCCACTGGCACACACTCCGTCTTTCTTTGTCTTGCCACAAACTTTCCTTACTTTATTCAAAGTGGTAGGAAGCCCATTGTTTTAGCTGTTCTTTCCCATTACCTCCCACATCCTTAATTCAGTGCAGGCTTTTAATTTTTATGAGCAAACAGTCAAATTCATGAGAACCTAGTGAGAAATTATTCTCGGTTGTCATCTACTTGCTACCTTTCAATGCCCCTTTTTCCCCCCAGCTATTTTCACTGTTACTCATGAATTTATTTGAGCTAAATGACACTGTGGTATAAGGCAGAGATCACATCGACAGATCAAAGCAGTAAGTATAGTCTATAAAACCTGGTAGCATTCTTTGAGCTACTGTAAGTGCAGTCTGCAGCACTCTCAACATCTCAAAATTGCTGTGCCGCTCACACCACAAGACATTATTTGTGCCTGTCTGATGTTGACATGAAGATGAACGGATCACAAGATTATTCCACTTGGGAGAAATCCACAGCTGGATCAAATAACTGCAATATTCAAATGGCCAAGAAGTCACAGTGGGGCAGATATATGATGCATTCTGGCTCAGACTCTTGTATGTGTATATAAAAGAGCAGGTATAAAAAAACGGATAGGTGGTAGGTGCCGTGTCCATCCATACTGCGGCATTTACAGTTGCTAGACATCCTGTAGTGTCTCTGTTTTCAATGAAAACAAGCTCAACTGAGCTCTGTGTGAAGTCAGTTCTGCACCATCACTTTTGTGCTCTTTTGGTGAGTTTATCACTTGTTTGTGCTGCTGGGCAGTGAAGATGAGAAAATTCATAATCATTAAAGGTTTTATTTTACTTGATATCCATAATAGATAATTTAAAACGACCTCATTTCAATAAAAAAAGGCGAGAAAATTGATATTTTGAATTTACCCACTGTATTTATCAGAGCACACAAGTAATAATTTGGATGTTGAAACAGCAATTCAGTGGTCATGCTCTTAAACTGCAAACCTCAACTGTGACCAGATGCCCTCGTGAGATGGCTTTTCTGGGAAAAAAAACATCCTCTAGTCTGAGTCTCGCTCCTGAACTGAGTCATGCATTTCTTGGTTGCTTGCTTCGAGATCCGACAGACATGATGCCGAGGTGCACGAGGGGATCGGGTGACACCTGGTCCTGTTGTGCTACTCAGAGCTCAGTCCGGTGTAGCGGCTTCATCCTAGCTGCTCTTCATGTGGCTTCAATGTTGAATGAAGTTCTTTTCAATACTTTATAGGGGGTTATAAAATTCTACAGTCTCTAGAGTAAAATTTTCATTTTTAAGTAGTCAAATACAAAAAGTCAATCTCTGTCACCTCAAAAGTCATATCTGCTACACGCTGTTGCTCATTTTCATTGGTTAAAGATAGGCTGAAGGCCTGTGTGTGACAGTGTTTAGGTGAAGAACTTTAATGTCCATGTGTTATTGTTGTCTACTGCCACCTGGGGGCACTGTCAAAAATATGTGCAACAACTGACATCATGGGTGACTTTTGTTCATGTTTCTGTTCTTGGCATAATAGAAAAATAATTTCCTTGTAGCTGGGCGGCATTTCCTGTTCAGGCTAGCTTATCAACCAATATTCATTCAGTTTACACATCCTGCTGTGGAGTCTTGTGCTATCAGGTTTTTGGAGGACTGGCTGCAATTGAGTCTGTGTAGCCTCTAAGTTGGTTGTATTCCTATAATTCTTCTCTTTTGTAACCAGAGAGCTATGCAAAGAGACAAAACATGAGATCTGGAATCTTGTTATGATGATGGTGAACTGGCGGAGGTGTGAAGTACTCTAGAATTAAATAAGCACTAAAATATGCGTGGACTTTAATTACATCTTAGAGAAGTTGAAGTAACTATTTAGTGTTAAAATTCATCTTTGAGAGTTGAAATCTGAAATGTTTAACCCTAAAATTTCAACGTTCCAATATGTGTTTATCCATTTCTGGCTTTGCCTTTGGAGGAAATGTTTTCATTTAGCTGCTGTCATGTGCAGCTAAATGAAAAATCAGTTAAATAACTGGCTTCTGCACATCACTTGTAGTTGCTTTGTTTTTTCTGGTGATATAATAGTCTTTCACCTCCATCTACCACTATAAACTACAAGACTGCTATCAGATACTGGTGTGGCTTCGCTTTCTTTGTAAAACCTAAATTATCCATGTTATTATTTGTTATAAGGCTGTTGTGTTTTGGTGCACTAATGTTGTCCTACTTTATATTGAAGCTTTTTAATATGCTTGTAATAATGACTGTCCACCTGCATTTACATACTCGAGCATAGCAGGATATTTTAAATGTCTCTCATCACTCTTGTATAATAAAATCTATGCAAATAAGAGAAAATCTCCATTTTTACTGGCTCTTACCTACTCGTACTGTGAAGGATCATTGAGGACAAAACTCACTCCAAACATGCTTTGGAAGTTGACGGAGGACAAGCAATGTCTGTCACACGCTAACCAAATTTGCACATTGTAAAGAGGACATGTATGTGCATATTTTCAGTCTTTCAAATATCTAAAGAATCTTTGTGATACATGGAAACCCCAAGAGAGAGGTTCCTGAATCCTTTTTTCATGAGGTGACATTAATGGTGGTTGATCCTCTGTGCTGGCTGGAAACAATATTAGATATTTTGAAATATAAAGAAAAAAAAGGGGGTTTTTTTTGTTTTTTTTTTCAATTCCTCGTGGGGTTTGCTTTGCTTTAAACACCAAAATTACTCAGGAGAGAATTGACAAAAGAAAGAATGAAGAAATAGATGGTTGGATGACAGTGCAATGATGTGCAAATAGTAAATCGAGACAGGTGGGTGGGCAGACGCAGAGAGGAATGAAAAACAGAACAAGGAAGGAAGGGAGGGAGATAGACTGACAGATGAGAAGAAGAGAAAGATAATGAGGCAAAGGGATGGAGATGAGAGAGAGGAGTTGTGCCAGCAAACACAGAAAATCAAATGGGGAAAATTAAAAAGGAACCTAGGATTGAAAGGATGAAGGCAGAGGAGGAGGAATTAAGGCCAGGTGATAAGAAACGGACAAGAGGACTAATTGAAAGCAAGTGAGGGAGAAAAGTATGGACTTCTGTTAGTAGAAAAAGTGTTTGGGAGACAAAGAGAGAATGTGTGAGAGGGAGATAGGGTAGCAAAACAAATTAAGAGAGGAGGGCAAAAAGGAAGGGAAGGCAGAAAGAGTGACAGAATGAAAGAGTGAAATCAGATGGAAAGGCCTCTTTTGTTCATGCAGGCTGAAAGTTGAATCACAGTTTACAAGCGTCTGCCTTCAGAAAGCCACGTTTGTGTGTTTTCATTAGGCGCTGATACAGGAACAGAAGCATCGTACCATATGCTCGTTGTTCTATCTTGTACTTCAGTGGAGTGCACCCAAATCAACATCTTTTCTTGGCCTAAGTTTGAAGCGATTGTGTATATATTATTGAACAAACCTGGCTAGTCTGTGGAGGAGAAACTTCAGTGATTATTGTAACAAAACAAACAAGTGTGTTCTGATGTGATACTTGCAGCACAAAATATCCTGTTAGTGTACTGTAGTAGTCACAATTCAAACTGCTTAAGGAACATACAGTAAGATGATGAAATGTTTGTGAAAGGCCTGAATGCAGGGAAGGCTTGTGCTCTGTTGCAACTTTAATTATTCCAGGACCTCTTTGTACCACATAATTCATTTCTGACCACTTGCAGTCACCTGATATGGCGCTTGCATTTGCAAACGATCTCATCTGTCATAATGATTCCCACAGAAAATTGCAATGAGCTGTCAAGGAATGATATATAGGATAGGGCACAGGTCCACTATTCAAAGGCTGGCATTCCTGCCAGACACAGCAACCACACAATGGGGGATTTTAGTGGATGCAGAGACGGGGAACCGTGCACCCTGCACAGGCCCAGATGTCCACTGTAGCTACTGTTCTTCAGCACAGTACACTATATGTAAGGGAAGACAAGTAATGACAGATTTCATACCTGTGGTCATTTTTTTTTAGGCAATAATAGCTGATAAAAAAAAGATGAAGAGCTGGAAAGCAGATTTAGATGTTTTGAGGTATAATGTTGTTCAGTTTGACCTTCTCAGGTGAACTCTAAGCTTGTGGGGAGCAGCCTTTAGAGACTTGCTGGACTTTGCAGTTTTGTCCATTCAAAGACCTGCAAATTGTTTGAAGAACACCAGATTTATTATCAGCCTTGATAACCTTTCTCTTTTCCACAGGCTGTTCTTGTTTTTCTTCTGCCATACGAGAGAGCAACTAAGCACAGAGTCTAAGGCCTGAAATCCGGTCAAAATACAGAAAATATCAGGTATCTACAAATCTAGACAGCTCAGAAAAGTTACATTTTCTTGCTGTTTCTCCTCTTACACTCAGTAGTTGCAGTAAGTGGAATTCTACATGACTGTAGGTGACCGGGTACTGTCAAGCGCTGGGCCTAACAATTTTTCTGGAGGAAACCCTGGACTTTATCCTTGTCTGTCTGTCTTTCATTCTTGCCATCTCCAAGATAAACGGTCAGTGTAAAGATAAATGATGTGACGAGGACATGACGAACGATGGAAAAAAAAACAAACCAGATGATGATAAAGATGACAGAAGGATGAAACATGGCTTCAGGGAAAGTTCGTTCAAGGTCCTGTGTGCAGTTTTATTTTTGGGAAGCAAGGGCACAGGTGCAAAGTGCAGTCAGCTGTAGAGATCACACAGGGCATGGTGTCTATGTCTGGTATTTCTGAGGCCAGAGACATGTGGTTCACCTGCCTTGCAGTGAGAAACTAAGTGGGATTTTGAGGAATAACTTGGTGAGTGGGTGTGCTACTGTGGGAACTGGCATGGATCCATCTCCTCTCACCTCTTTAAAAGCAATCCACTCTCCATGAAGCAGTGAAGTAATGACTGTTTGGTAAAGTGGAAGAGTGTCTTTTTCGTAGGATCCACATTTCCTAAAGTATTTATGAATAAACATAAATCATACATAAAAGGGGGTTATTTTTTGGGGGAGGCAGGTGATAGTGGCTGCTTTTGCCACAAAGTAGTAAAAATAGCACAGTCTGGAGCTCTGCTTTTTGGGTTGTGAGACAGCAAGCACCTTCCTTTCAGGCACATGCTCTAGTGTACCTGTCCTCTTTCTTTGACAGTCTACATTTTAGCAAGAAATGAGCTGAGATGCAAATCCCCCAATGTCTGAATGTCCTGAAGCGAGTGCCTGAAAATGTGGCCCATTATCCCAACAATTAAAAAATATCACGTCTCAACTCTCTCTACGATGGCCAGCTTTACATTCGACCTTTGAGTGTGGCAATTAGGAAAAGCTATAAAGTTTTGAATTCCAGTCAGACAGTACACATATGAGTTGGTTCTTTCAAAGCATACCTCGGCTCCAAGGAGTCTAAAATCTCCTCCAAGGACAAAAACGCTTCCAGCTGTAGCTTTTCCTCTGATGTCGTCTCGCTCACATTGCTTTTCACCTTGTAGCTTTCAAAAAGAAAGGTACCCCCTCACAAAAAGCACTTTGTTAGTATTTTGTCAATTTTCTTTCAAATTGCTACCCAATTTTTTTTATTTGTCAAAATATATTTTGCCATATTTGCTATAGACACACACATACACACACTGAACCCTGTAATTGACAACCCTGACATCTTCATCCTGGATGTTTCTGTGACTCATCGGGCTGGCCTTCATTTTACAGCGTGCACCATTACCTGTGTCAGCGTGCCATACACATACACACACCTGATATGCTGAAAAAAAATTACCATACACATGGGAAACTGCAAAAGAGGGTTTTGTGACGCTATTTTTTATTCTGTACATTTGTATGTTTGTGAGAAGAAAAAACGAAACCACATTTATTTGTATTAGTCTCCTAATTTATATAAACTTGTTAAATGTTTCCCATCAGTCTTACATGGATTCATATGATTGCTGCAGATGTTTAAGATTCTGGAAATTTTAAATATTTTATTTACTTTATTCTGTTTAATCTGCAATAATGCACCATAATGGATGAAATCCTATTTTTGTAGTGTCACACAATGCACTCAAAAAATAAGCCTACACCTTGATTTAACAAAGAATGATAGAATATATGTATATAACAAAAATAATCATAGCTGACCACTGTTAACTGGTGACCACTGACATGGTTAACTGTGAATATGTAAAAACTAAGGTAGTGTGTTAGTGAAACAGCTGGCTAAACTTCGCACATTCAATCAACCAAGAAATTTCTCACATTCTGGTGCAGCCTGCACATATTCAACTAGCTTGTTTTTATCAAATAAATGTAAATAATCCATAATGGTAGAAGTTACTATCCCATCTTTATCATCTGTAAAATAGTTAATTGCTAATGTACTCAAGGGGTTTTTACAAGTTTTTTCAAACTGGACTTTTCTACCTCACACATGGTGACCAAGCTGAATAGCAAGAGCGAACAGAATAAAAGTGAAGGCTAAGCTAAGGACACTATGACAAACATGCTGGGCTCCCATTAAAAGCCAGAAGCACAATGTTTGTGTGCAAACGCGAAGGCCACTCACCTCTCAGTTTACTTCCAGCCTGTGTTAAGGGGACATCAAATCAATGCCACGTAATCAGGCTAGCTTCTGGAGATGATAGCTAATTGCAATAGCATGATGGAAGTAATTTACATTTAATACTCTCAATAGTCTCGAGCCACCCTTCATTTCCTCATATTTTGCCAGGAAATGATACAAGGAAAATTCTAATGCTCTTAAAAGTCAATATTTGGTATGACCACCTTTATTCTTGAGCGCAGCCTGAACTTTGTTGGGAAAGCTTTTTTGTAATTTCTTTAAGTAGTCTTCAGGAACGGCACTTCTTGAAGGACATTCAAAGCTCTTCTTTGAATATTGGCTGCCATTTGCTCCAATCTCTCTCAAGACCAATAGCACACTGCTTCAATAATTTCAAACTTTCCAAGTATGCTTTTACTGCATTGGCAGTGTGTTTGCAATCATAGTCATGCAGGAACATGAAGCTGTTGCTAATCAAACGGTACTGCATGATGGTTCAGAATTTCTGACTCGTAATTCCAATTTTGATGAGACCCCCAAGCCTCAACTCAGATACAAGCAGCTGAAAACTAATAATGACTGATCAAATCATTGAGCTGTAGTTGGCTAACTGTATTTCCTAATTAAATTCAAGCTTAGTGCCGTCCAATTACGGTAATATCTAATCTGATTTTAGATTTGATAACACAAGATCTGATCACATTTTGGGAGTAATAAACCTGTTATTACTGTAATGCAACTCCTGGTGTGTTTGTTTGTTTCACAAAGAGAGAGAGGACAGGAGAGAGTGAGTGAGAGAGCTTACAATAGCAGAGTACACAAGACTTTAAAAAAAAGTCAGAGAGACTTTATAGGAGCAAGAGAGAGGTATACACGGAGAGGTATGCAGGAGAGTTTTGTTCTTTTGAAAGAGAACTTGATTAATTTCATTGGGCCCGACCCCCTAAACAAATCCAATATAACTGTCTGCTAGCTGCTTATGCTGTGTGTGGGTTGGTGTGTGGGTTGTTTGTGTGTGAGTACACGCGCTTCTGTATTCTTCTTAGGGTGTCTATGTTTGTGCGTGAGCATGTCTTTATGTTTGTCATTGTGTTTTTCTTTGTATACTTGTCTGTGAGTGTCTATTCATTTAGTGGCGGATAGGTCACGGCTTGGGTCAAGGTGACTTGGTGAATCAAAACAAGCTAATTAGCTGCTAACCTAATTAGCTTGTCTAACAACACAGGTTCAAAAAAACAAAAAAACAAAAATGAAAAGGCAACATTCACCCCTCCCTAAGCCTCTCGCCACCCATTCCTTAATGAAATATGTGTCTCCTCTCTCTCCTTTCTTCTCCTTATCATAATCAGTCTCTTCTGGGCATAGACTCAGAGTTTAACCTCCTCAAAGTCAATTTACCTTCCTACCTCTCTCTCTTCTTTGCCTCTCTGTTTTCCCTCCCTGTTCCTGTCCTTGTTGTACCCCCATTTTTCTCTGTCTGACTTTTTCTTTCCTGTCTCTTCTCTCCCCTGCAACTTCAGCTGCCCTCTGTCTCTCTCAGTGGGTGAGCTACACTCCTCCTGGGGGCCCAGGAGGAGGTAATACAGAACTAAATCTATTCCACTTTACCCCCGCGGGCTGGTTCTTGTGGAATTTTATTAATGACAAAAATACTGAGTGAACACCAAACAACACTCTGCACATTAAAACATTCCCACGGTGCTGAACAAGCTCTTTTTCAAACTCCATTGGCTTAGGAAGATCATGTGATATGATTATAACTTCCATAACAGCAACTAAATGAGTCTGGAGACAAGGTTATTTTGTCAGCTGCTGCTTTCAATGCTGAGAAAAAAAATCTTTGAAACTGAACTTCTAAATCTTGTTTTGCTCTTACTGATCTGCCTTTGCTCAATGTTAAATTACTTACAGCTCAGTTAGCGCCTAAATTAGTTTGTCTGTGTCCTTTTTACAGTACCAAAGTGGAAAGAAACTCACTATGAAGATAATGGTTAATGTAATGGGACGCTGATATGAAATGGAGAAAGCATATTCAAAATTAAAGGAGAGGAATCACTGATTTTACACATCAAAGGGTGTTTGCAGTTGTTAGCTATATATATAAATATATATGTACGTGGAAATGAATATAATGCCTCGTGACTTGAAATGAAGTGGGCGACGTTTGGAAAAGGCATTTGTTCACACATCCGTCTATCACAGCTATGAAAGAAGACAAAACGAAGAATGAACATTGATTCATTAATATGTCAAATTCTGTAAACCTTTTCTTTATATTGACTTTTTTTTTTCTTCAGTACTCTAATCAGATATGGGTGTGGTGGTAAAGCATAAATGCCTTTACTGTGTTTCAGGCTTAGAAAAGACGCTTTGATTCTTTGATTTTTTTTTTTCAATTTTTTTTTCTGTTGAACAAAAAATATATAAATATAAAAAGCAGTTTAATGTGTCAGCTTAGGTGTTTTTCTATGGATGATTTTCCAATTTGAATTTACAATTTAGCTGTAGTCAAGTAGTTATTATAGCACCGACTGAGATACATAAATTTAATTAGAAATAATAGGAGTAAAAAAAAAAAAAGAGGAGCTATTATGCTTTCTTAGGTTTATTTTTTATTTTATTTTTTGATCATACCTCTTGTGATCAAAAAGTTTAGCAATAAGGACCTTGAACATGAGATCAGCCAAAATTAAATCCAGATTTTCTGCTCTTGGCTCTGTTTGATGTCAACAGAGCCTTAATATGGCCTCCTCAGACACACGGCTCCGGCTGTGAGTGCAGAAGCCAGAATAAAAAGAAATTTGGCTTAAAGGAAGGTAGGAGGGAGCGAAAATGGGCATCGAGGCCTAGTTTAAGATAAATAACAAGTTTTAAAGTTATTCTATTAAAGTCCAAGAACAAAGTTTTACTTGATTAAAATTTGATCTCACATTCAAGATCACCTTCCTGGGCTGTCCATTACGCCTGCTATTTTTACGTTCTGCGATTTCGCCACATCACATCAAACTTGCAAAAGGAGCAAACATCAGCTTCTGTTTCGTGTTGCCTCAGAGCACACGGAGTTTCTTGGCCACATAAACATAATCTTTGCCCAACACCTGGACCCCTCCCTGTAACTTTATCTTCCGAAAAATGACAGTCAAGATGAAGGATCGCCGTTTTGACACACTGGAGGAGATCCAGCACCCAGAGGCACAAGTGCACGTACAACTGAGAGGTGTGAAAATCGCAATCATGCTGTAAATGTAAGTGGTATATGAGATAAGAGCCTTGAATGTGAGATCAGAGATTCAGGTTTTCTGCTCTTAGCTGTGTTAGGTGTCAACAGAGCCTTATTACGGTCATCTCAGGCACAGCTCTGGCTGAGAGTCCAGAAGCCAGAAAAAAAAGAAGATTTGGGTTAAAGGAAAGGAGGAGGGAGCTAAAATGAGTTGTTTCAGGAGGTGGGACCTCTGAATTGAGCAGCTGCATCAAGACAAATAAGATAAATATTTTCAGCTGTGAGTCATGTAAATTTATTGTAGTTTAGTCCAAAAAATGAAAGTCTAAAGTAAAAAAATGAGCACATTTCAAAGACCCACAAGAACCAGAGAGGTGTAGTGTTGTCCTCGGTTTATCTCTTTCATTTAAGATACTTTTCATAAAAAAAATTGCAACAATGAGTTTGACTGTAACAAGCTGGAGTTCTTGTTTGTTATCTGGGTGCACCCATGCAGCAGTTACTCGCTGCCCCATCCTGGCTCCATATTTGACCTTGGCTTCATCCTCTTCCATAAAATTCAAGTTGAAAGGTTGCCATTTTTCATACAGATTCAGCACGTCGCAGATATGTCTTGACGTTTGAACAGGAATTCTACGGTGCGTCCAAGTGGAGAAGGAGAGCTGCGAGTGATGTGTCACTGCACAAGGTGAATGCTTTGCTCTTTGCTTCACATAGGCTCAGATACTAAACTTTTTATTACTCTTAATCGAAATTAATATACAGAGAAAGTCTTCCCCATGTGCAAGACAGCATCTTACACCATCTCTCATCAGGAATACCAATCGTTACGACATTAAATCCAGGTCAAGCACCTAATATTGATAATTTTTCATGTGTGAAATCTTGGGCCCTTTTTTCTTTGGGTGTTTGACTATGATATTGTGTGTGACCACATAGCAATAATTACCCAGAAAAAGCCTCTAAACTCCACAGATGCTATTCAGATTGAGCATCCACAGAGTGTCCTAGAACAATCTACTGAGGCCCCACTGTGCAACCAACAGGACCCAAAGGACTTTCTGTCAACTTCCTGGTGCCAAACACCACAGGAGGTCCCATATGTTCAAGCCCTGAAAGTTCAGGCTTGTTTTGGCAGCATTAGGGGAACCTACACGATATCACACAGTCGGTTTTAATGTTGTGAATGCTTGGTGTGTGCAAGGGAGAATTAGAAGGCAGAGATAAAGAGCGGGAGCGAGGGAAGGTGTCAGCAAATTTTAATTTACGCCATTTGATTTTGTTGTTTGAGCTTCATCCAAGTTACGCAGCTTCAGCATGCAATCAAGCCTCAGTCAACATCCAAATGGAGGCTTCTTATTATCTTAGATTATATGTATTATTTTACTTATTTGTTTTGAAATATTATGTGCACATGTGAGATTAGGGGATGTAGAGAAAGAACGGAAGATGAAAGACGAGCGTGCAGAAAAGTAAAGACAGAATGTGGAGCCAAGAGAGCGAGTGAGGCAGTCTGGCTTGTACGGTTAAATGAACTCCAATCAGACATTTGAGATAACGGTTCATCATGGATTTGGCTGAGGATTAAATGGTATTGGAGATCCTGTAAAGATATGCTACATTACTTTTTATTAATACTGCCAACTAAACTTTGTTAGACATGTAAAACTGTGGGTATTGACCACAAACTCTGAGGCACAAATTTTAATTTAAGATTCATTTATTTAAAATTGACAAGTCAGATAAAATCAGCATTAAACCAACATTTTTACACTGAAAACCCTGATATGAGTCAAACATAACAGCAGTGAACACCATAGGCAAAAACATAACTAAAAAAAAAAAGGATTCATGTTCTATTCATGAAATGACTGCTAGTGTTTGTTCAGAGCAACTATGATTTGGTTAAAATTATGTCCATTACTTCTCAGCAATCGTACACAAATGTGGCACCTTTAACATTAAACAGTAATGAGTCTGGAGTCCATTTACCAGCACCAACGCCTCAAACTAAAAGGCTTGAAATCCAGTATAGAGCTGCATGTTCTCCCTGTGCCTCAATTAGATAAATGGAAGAAAATGGATGGATGGATGTCCCCACTCCACCCTCTCCTTTTTAAAGTGTGTGCACATTCCCTTATATTGGTCGACACTCTTTTGCTGCAAATTCAAGTTTCTGATCAGCAGGCCAGCATGCATTTTAATCATTGAATTCATAATGGACCAAACTCCACATTTTTCAAAATTCAGACGAAAGAGTTCATTTTGCATCATATTTTGAGTCATGATTTTATACTATAGATTTGTATGAAAGTACACCCTCTTTCAATTCGAAGGTTTTATATTTCAGGACATTAAAAAAAATCCTTACCAGGGCTTGATATATGTTATGTTTTATTTATCATTGTACCAAATAAAGCTCCTTGAGGCAACTGTTGTTTTGACGCTATATAGAAAATAGTCAATTTAATTTTGAACATTAGGTAAAGGCAACCTCAGCTAAATAACAACTATTTATATATATATATATATATATATATATATATATATATATATATATATATATATATATATATATATATGTGTATATGTATTGCAAAGTGTAATCACAATAAATAAAAATGAAGGCAAAATGCAGAAGCATTGTGTGAAAAAAAGTACAAATTTACCCCAAAGAGTTGATTCTGTTGATCTGGATGTAACGATTTCATCCAAGTGACTTCTTCAGTCTCAGCTGACTGCAGGTTTCTCCAACCTTATAAACAGTACATTTGCATAATGACTGAAACTAGCACCACTGGCGAACAATAGGCTGTGAGGTCAGTTTCTTGATCATTAATATGCAAATGGTCATGACCATTGATCAGCAACCTCTGTGAGTACCATTAACACTACGTCCAGATGAACAGAATCAACTTTTTGGGATTTCCTGACCTGGATGATTGAGCAGGCATCAAAACACAAGTACACATTTACTGTTTCCACAGGAATTAAGAGCGTAAGTAGCAGCCATATCAAATCTACATGAATTGACAATCAGCAAGTGTGAGAACCTCTGTAAAAGCAAAAGTTTTAATAGGTGTGTATTAACACAATGCTAAGCAGGAGAGACCTGGGTGATGATCTCAAGCTCCCGATCAGTCTTGTAAGAGCTATGTGGCTGTATGGAAGTTCAATGCTCTACAGTAAGGAAGATTATTCACTAAAACATTTAAAACAGTTAACAGTTTTTGCAGGAGCGGATGTCCCAGCAAATTTAACCCAATGTAAAAAGAAACTCATAAATACATTAATAAAAAATAAAAGCAAGAGTCACATCTTAGACTCTGCAGGCCCAAGGTAGGACCCTAACTGTCAAAGTTCATGGCTGCAGATTCAGAGAAGACTGAACAAGTGTGGGTGTTTTTTTTTTTTTTTGTCTTTTTTGTTTTTAATACAGTTTCCACAGTTAAATCTGAACAAACCACAAGATTTTTGGACCAAAATGGAGATGCTGGGCCATAATGCACTGCACCACGTTTGCTAAAATGCAAACACAGCACACCAGCATTTAGCTGATTTGCAGTCACACGACCCGTACACCTCAGTCTTTGACTCAACCATAAACTTTTCTGTATACTAAAATGTTCTAGAGTGAAATTTGAGACTGTCTATCCAACAGCTACTTTTTGGCCAAAATTGGGCCATACAACAGGACGATGACCCCGAACACAGCAGCAAATCAGAATGGAAAGGAAAAGAAATCAAGGTATTGCAGTGGTCCTGTTCAAAGTCCAGACCTTAACCCGGTTGAAATGTTGCGAGACGACTTTAAAATAGCTATGCGTAAATGACTGCCTGCATGGCTGCCCTCAGTGTTGTAAATAAGAGTGGCCCAAAATTCCTCCACAATGATGTGAGACAATGATAAAGTCAAAGAGAAAATAATCCAGTTAAGTTACTGCTGTTGAAGGTTTGTTAACAAATTGCTTTTGCACTTTAAAAATTAATAATAATAACTGAGAGTGTCTTTATTCAAAGTATGTCACAGCTTAAGCAAAAAAGTTCAAATATTCTCCCGTAAAAAGAATAAATAACGCAAACCATAAAAGTATTGATTCATTTCTTTCACTTTTCATAGACAAACATCTGTTAGATCTGTCATAATGAGTTCTTAATCTTCTCCTTTTCCTCATCATGTTTATAGTATATTTAGACTTTAGCGTGAGGGAAGTAAAAAAACTAATGAAGCAAAGCTCTGTGTTTTCAATCACTCGAAACAAACATATTAGTTATTGTGAGTTTATTGTGTTTAATGGTCTTATTCTTGGATATCACACTTTTTAGGCCATGAAAGTGGAGACACACAAGTCACTTTTTGGCACATAGCTACCTCTGAGGCTGACCTGCTTTGAACAAATGTTTTAATTTAGAAGGCTGTCATATTTCATGCACACGGGCCATTAGCCCAACCCAGCAGGGAACCTTACAGGCCCTTTCTAAGAGTTTGATAATAAGCCAAAAATCCACACAGAAGTAATGTTTTGAAATACTGTCAGAGATTTAGTGATTGTTATTGATTGCAATATAAATAAATCCATGCATACATTTATGAACAGCTGGAAAAATGCAGAACGATTTTGTTGTGGAGGCTTTATCATGCCTGCGAGGGAATGTCAAATGTTAAACCTGCTCGCTTCAGTTGCTTCCATCTTGCTGCATGCCTGTACTGAAAACACACCAGCGTCACACACTCCCTGACCTTGCTTCAACATTTTTCCACATTCAGCTCAATGCTAACTTACAAAGAGGTCAAAATGCCATTACATCGCTTTCTGAAATGCTTTAGAGCCCTGCTCTTTTCTATTTTATGAAGGCATACCCGTTATCTTCCCTCCGAAAGCCACTCTGTATCACCTTGTGCATCATTACACCAGTGGCTTCCTCCCCATTTCATATCCATTTAATATGAGACTGCATATTGCTTTCTAATAAACAGAAAACGATCGGATAGGAACAGGATTGTGGAGGGCTCCAAAGGAGGTTAGTTATCTCAGTCTCCTATTGATCTAAATGATGGCGTATCGACCCATGCTAGATTATACTTTTTAATGTGCTAGAAGACTTTTCAGATCCATTCTGACTCAGGTCTTCTCATCTTTGTGACAATAACAACAAAACAACAAGGTAATCATCAGTCTGTAAAACAATTAGGCTTAATATTTTGTCATGAAGTGTCAGCGTGACACTGCTTAAACAATGAAAACAAGCAAAGCAATCTTAATCATTTGCCTTGATTTGATTTGGAGATATTATTTCCTCATTAGTTTATTCTAATTTTGTCAGCTTCACATAAACATCAGATTTTTCTTCTGACACTTCTCTTTTACTTACCCCAGTATCTCCCTGCTATTTTCTTCCTTTTTTTTTTTTTTTTTTTTAACTTATCGGATATAGATGCACAGTATGGTGTCATTAAATGTCACACGGACAACATGGCAATTGTCCTTAAGGAATTTCATTCTGTATTATAGTGCAATTTATTCCATGATTGTGTTTTTGATTGTGAAATGATACCTTAGTCATTTTACCATTAAACACCATTGAACACAGGTCTTGATAATAATTTAGCTTTCCTACTTTCAGCATTGCAAATTGTGTGCGGCTATCAATGAATACTTATTACACGGGTGAAATAATGTTAAGGACAAAGAAAAACCTTTAACCTTTTTTATTTTAAAATGGGATTAGGCGAGCAATAAACATGGAGCCAGACGTGCCACTTACATTGATTTCTGAACCCATTTTCACTGATCACTGGCTAACCTGTTTATTGTGTAGGTTACTAAAGGTCTTTATTTTTAGAAAGATTTTCTTTTATTTGGAACCAGAGTGTTTGTGTGTGTCACTGGAGAAGGGATAATGCTGGAGAGAAGACCTAAATGTGGGGTGCAGAGGCACGCTGAAATCAACAAAGATCAATGGTTGTTGCAGAGAACACTAAATTCAAAGGTTGACGCAAAAACAGCTGAACGCACTGAGCATAAACAGATGAACCGGTAAGGACAGAGAGAGAAACGTGACTATATATATACACACACAGATGATGAAACGAGACACAGGTAGAAACAAGCAACAAGGTGGAAACAGTCAAAGGAAAAATTACCAAACAATGACAAAGGAAGTGAAAGAAACAAAAACAGAAAGTAAAGCCAGAACAAGGTGCATGAGAAAAACCTTCAAAGTAAAGACCTTTCTACAATGTTGCGATTTTGTGAAAAATTCGTCCTCCAAAAACACACTACAACAAAAAAAGGTGGTTGACATCAAGCGATGATGAGCTGCTAATGTTTCTAAACAAGAAAAGGAAGAAACTGAGATTCTGGTTTCTTCCGATTCTCAAGAGAAGGCAGCATCAGGGAGAATTTCATGGTTTGATCCAGCAGTTGAAGCTGCATCAATTTCATACATATTTCAGGATGTCAGTGGGGCAGTTTGACCTGTTGTTGGCAGAGATGGGACCACATCTGAGGAGGCAGAGAAATACTTAAAGAGAGCCGCCTGAACCGCAGCAGCTTGTGTTTTCAGTAAAATAGTATTATTTTAATATTTCATTATCATTGTGTATTTAGAACAGGTCTAGTGTTTTGAGCTACAAGCGCAATTGTTGCCAAATGCTCTGATCTGATTGGTCAGATCTGTTTATTTGGATGCAAAAAGCTGGAAAAATAAATGCCCCCAAATCAGCCTTCAAAATTATGCTTTCAATGTGAACTGCTGCATTAAGAATAGGTTCATCTGAAAAATGTTTTATAGGTACTGACAAATTTTTTTGCACATCTAGTGTATAAAGGCCATAAAACAGGAACAAACCCCCCCTCCCCTTAAAAACCCCAAATAATCAACACTAACACATTTAACTGATGTTAGGCTCATTCGGATTGCAGCATTAGCAGAAAGTGGGCATTAAGGTCTCAGTCAGGCCTTTTGAACACCTGGCAACCACTAATCGCTAAGGAAAACTGCATATTCCCCAATGAGCTGACCAATAGTTGCTGACTAGAAAAAATCTGTTATAAATAGTTTTAAACACTTCTGCACCAAAATCCTTCTTGTGAATGCTTTAATTGGAAGCATGGAAGATGCCATCCTGACTGACTGACTGCCAGGCAGGCAGGCAGGCACGTAGGTAGGTTGGGATGTGGTTGGTCCCCTGGCCTCTGTGTCATGTTCACAAAGACAGGGGAAAAGAGAAAAACAAAGCAAAACAAAAAAAGAGAAAACAGCAAAAGAAAACAAGCCAGCCAATATAAGATGAACGGAGACAGTATGTAACACCATGCTCTGTACAGCATGTAGAAGTTTGAAAACGTGAATGCCACCAAACGTGAAGAGCGTTTAATGATGCAAATGCAGTCACATTTTGTAAAGCCTTCCTATTGAATTGTTTAAAGGCATTTAACTGATGTTCGGCTCATTCGGATTGCAGCATTAGCAGACAGTGGGCATATTCAAACTCTTAATTACTCGAGCAACCCTCTGTATTGATGCTATCTACATTGAACGTGTCATCATAAACAAACCACAATTTTGTTTTTGTATTTTAGTGTCTTAACAACAAGTCTTTCAAAGGTTCAGCAGAAGATTTCCATAATTACTATTTCTCTCTCGCTGTGTGTCTCACTTTGTCACTCATTCACACACACACACGCACTTGTGCACACACTCACACAAACACACACATTTTGGCTGTATTTGCTTATCTTCCAAAAACAAAGCGTGGGCACGCAGAGTTGTTATTAATTTTTTAGAATAACTTCAAACAATTGATGCGTCTTTACTGCTAACATTTCATTTCACATCCACATGTTATATCTGTTTTTCTTTTTTAAATCCGACATTTTTTTGTGAAGTCTGTGTTCATTAAAGGAGGCCTAGCCCTATTGCTCAGAGGCACTGACAGCCTCTTTCCTCCTAAACATTAGAGTCTTGTTTGAAGATTTTTATTTATGACATCCACAGAAGCAGAAGAAGGTTAGCACTTAGGTGAGCTACCATGGAAATTTAAACATGATCGCCATAAATGCATGTAAAAACATCACTGTAAACCACCATTGCTGACTAACAGGTGATCTAAAGCGTAAAAATCCCAGCAGTGACAGCTTATCTCCTAAAAAATATGCCAAAAGAGAAAAGAAGTCAAGGTTTACTACACTTAGGTAAATAAACTCCACCTCTATCATCACTCATAACCTCACATGTAACGCATATTGAAGGCAAGCCGACATGCTGCAGGACAGCTAGGCAGATCAAAGAGACAGTCAGACAGGCATACAGATGTGCCCCGTTCAATACAATCTGACAATGTGTGCAACCTCTGCAGAGGGCCAATAGCTTTTCATGGATCGGAAATTAACTTCATTTAATGAGATGTGTGCATGTTCTGGGGTTGTGTGTGGGTGGGTATTAGAAAGAGTGAAAAGACAGACGTGTGAGAGGGGAAGTGTCCAGGGAGCAAGAAAGCAACAAACAAAAAGGAGAAAACAAGTGAAATGGAAAGAGTCCTTAAGTAAATATTTATAAGTAGGTGATGAAGAGGAAAAAATGACTCATGGTCAGAAAAAAAAAGAGGAAAATGGGAATATATGGAACGGAAGCCAAGACAACAGGAGAGTGACAGAGATCAATAGTGAGAAGTGGGCAGTGTAGGAAAAGAGTGAGCGAGGCTAAAGAGATGAAAGGCTGTCTGCACATTTGTTGCCTAAGTGCAGAATTGAAATTGATCCCAGAGACATGTGTGTCTGTGTGTTGTGATTGGCATGTCAGGAAGTGGGTTTACAAACATAGAAGTGCACTATTGGCTACACCCGTATGAACTTTGTATGGCCTCTGTATCGGTGTTCTTGCAGGCATATTAGCGAGAGGAAGAGACGGGTCATCAGACTGATTGATTAAAATGGGAAGAGAAAGAAGAGCATCTGGACTTTGGTCAGATACTTCTTAATAGGGGTCAAATATTTTCCACTGACTGTTAATGCTGGGTCACCTTGCAATAGTTTTCCCTTTAAATTACCTTTAAAGGGAAGAAGAAGACGAAGGACTTGATGTTTGTTGCTTTCAACATGTTAAAGCCCTTTGTGCTGTTAGAAAAAATTGTATTTTGTATATCAATTCAGGATGTGTGCATCTGCACTGCATAAAGATCATATCATAGTCAACATTATATGCAGGGTGTTAGAGTTTTCTAATTCAATAGCGGTACATAAGGGTAGAATATAAAGAAATCAGTAGGTAAGGCAGTGAAAACATACTGGGGTTATTATGAATTGTGTAAATTGCTTTCTGCAATGGAGAACACCTGGTGTTTATAAATGATGAATACTTTTGGAGGCAGATGTTTCACAAAGCCAGTGATTGTTTGGGTAATTATAGTATGGATTTACTGTGAAACACCTGTGTTCACTTATATATATCCTTATAAAACATGTAGTCAGATGCATTTCATGTCATTTGTCACCAACCAATAAAACAGGTGCAGCAATATTTCCTCTGCTAATAAAAGGGAAACAAAATTATGTTTTTGTTCCAAGATTTGTTTTCTCTCGCATCTCATCCCACCTTTCACAATCTATGTTCCCCGAAATACTTTATTTTATTTTTATTTCGTGTGATATGTTGAATACTGATCTCTTTTATTCAGTTTGTGTTGATCTGATGTGACAGAAAGGGTTTGAGCAGATTTAGTGCAGAACTCCTCCTGAGAGCATATTTCTCCGGCTGTGCAGTGATTTAGTTTTCATAAAGCCCACGTGCCCATAGCTGTCACAACATTAAAACCACTGACAGGTGGTTACACCGTCTCTTGAGAAGAATACAGCTGCCACGACATAAAAAAAACAGGTGAAGTGAAAAACCATTGATCATTCTTTAATATTGCAACGGGAAACTTTGACTCCCAGCATTAATATGGAAGTTAATTTGACACACACCACCCAGGGGTTCCCTAGACTTTCTAGTTGTTCATCATTATGACGAGCAGGGTCATAAAAATTAGATCATAATGCTATTTTGTCCCTCATTTTAAATGTCATGTTTTAAAAGCAATAATGGCATGTATTTAATAGCAACTCAATCTAAACAAGTAAGACGTAAGAAAAATGAAGAAAAGCACAGAACGTACAGTCGCTTCTCATGGCCACAGCGCAGGAAGCAGATGAATGATTTTTTTCCGCACTTAGAGCAGCGGCAGTATAACACCATTGTCACTGTGTCTAAACAGGCAAATATGAAGTAAATGGACTGAAGCTGAGTGTTTGCTTGACTGTAATTAAATTTATCATGGGAGGTTAATTTAGAGAAGATACTTTCTCATAATAGCATAATTTCAGCCAGAATTTAATAGCCAAGTCATCAATAGTCACCAAAAGTCTCTGAATGTGTGTCTTTCTGGACCTGCAGGTGACAAATATCATAGTTTGAACTGAAAGACTGCTGCACCCACACTTACCGGCTGCTTTGTTATTCACACCTGTTCAACTGCTCATCAATGCATATATCTAATCAGCCAACCACATAGTAGCAACTCCATGCATTTAGGCATGTAGACATGGTCAAGACGACCTGCTGAAGTGTAGAATGAATGGAGAATGGGGAAGAAGGGTGATTTAAGTTACTTTGAACAGGGCAGTTGGAATCAGATAGGCCTGTGGATCTGCTGGGATTTTCCTACACAGAGTTTGCAGAAAATGATCTGAAAAAGAGGCAATATCCAGTGAGAGGCAGCGCTGAGAGTTAAAATGCTTTGCAGACGCCAGAGGTCAGAAGAGCATGTCCAGACTGCTTCAAGCTGATAGGAAGTCAACAGTAACACTTGAAACACTTTTGTGTTTCACTGGAAAGAAGCAACTTTCTAACGAGGCTTTTATTGCGAAACACTTGTAGAAACTTGTGGAAAAATGTTTGTCATTTTAAGTAAAACAGTTCTGATACTCTGCCTCAGTCAGTGTCAGGCTATACAGTTTGTTACGAGCATGCTGCAAACACTTTTCTTAAGTCTCACACGTGAATTGTTTCATGACACAGTAGATCCACCCTCAGTGTTCTAATCCACCACAATGACAGATAGCTTATACACCCACAAAAAGCTGTTCAAGAATGGATCAAAAAACATAATAAAGAGCCAAAGGCCTTGTCCCAGCATCCAAACTTTGATGCCTAGTAAACATCTAAAGACACTAAAGGTTTTGCTTCCAATTTTCCACTCCTGTACATCGCAGCTCACCCCTAGAGGTTAATGAAGCTTTTTTGGCAGCGTGAAGAGGACGCTGCACAATACATAACTGGCTGATCAGAGTATGATTTCTTCTTTTTTTGTGTACTTCATCTAGGGGTTGCCACAGCGGTTCATCTGGCCCCATCTCAGCCTATCTCTAGCATCCTCTTCTGCATGTTCTTCTTCACTGCATCCACGAATCCTCTCTGTAGCCATTCCCTGTGGCATCTCAAGCTTCAGAATCCTTTGTCCTATATTTGCACTATCCTTCTTCTAGACTACATCCAAACTACTTCACTGTTGCCGCTTTAACTCTGTCTCCAAACCACTGAATCTGAATCCGAGCGGTCCCGCTGATGTACTCATGTACACATGTGGGGGCCACAATCCAGTGTACACCTAGTGCCGGTCCTAAGCCTGGATAAATGGTGAGGTTTGTATCAGGTTGTGTCAGGTTTGTGGGATCCAGCCAAATCAAACATGTGGAAGATCAAAGTGTGACTTCTATATTGTTGGTATATGTAGGTGTCTAAAACATGTATGTGGTACATGGTAAAACAAATTTCATAACTACTTGGTGTTATTCCAAGTAACAAAATTCATACAACTCATCTTTTCAAAACCATAATATAGATTTCTCCATTTCATATAATCCAGCACAGTGTGAGTGCCTTGTATCCAGAACACATCTGCAGGTTTCCCATCTCTGTGGGTTTCAGAAATGAATTTTTAATGTTTTGCAAAGGTTTAAGACTGCCAGGCATCTTTGTTGCCTGTGTAAACAATTAGTCTCTTTGCATATGTTGTTTTGCTGGTGTTTTCTTCTTTATATGTAATAACTAGGTAAATGAGAGATAAGAATGTAGATTCAGGACTGGCTCTTAAGGTTCATTTGCTATTTTTTAAATATTTTTGTATATTAGTACTCCACTTTACTCCTCATTGAATTATTGTAATAACTGTCAGCTGGATTCCTGTGAAATTTTTGCACAGGCGTTTCTGATGCCCACTTGAGCATCCGAGGGATCTTTAAAATTAATTTTTTCCTGTGAAATAAACATGTTCTGCATGGACAACATTTGGTGCCGATATTCCACAGCGCCCAGATGATATATATCACGATGATAGACAGTCCCCCCCCCCCCCTGACTTTTCCTCTAGTGCCACCACATTTGCAGTCTTGAGTAAAGTGTTGCAGCAGCTAGTGGATTGATTGCCATTAAAATTGCTGCCGACGTTTTTGCTCCCATATTCTGTCTCCTTGTCTTTTCCCTCATGTCTCACTCATGCCTGTTGCTCTCTCTCTCTTTCTCTGTCTGAAAAAAAAGAGCGAGAGAAAGTTATTCTCATTCAGCACCATATTTCACAGTGCAATCACAGGGAATATGCAATTAACAAGGAAAGCCTTCAGTCAATAGCACATTGTGTGTATTCATACACCTTGTCTATCCTCCTCTCATCCCTCCACACCCTCTAACTCCTTCCCTCCATTTCTCCAGCGTCCTCTTCTCTTCAGCTGACTACTTTCTCTACTCTCCACCTCCTTGTTTAAGCCAATCTCATCATCACATAAGCTCCTTGCTTCCTCTCCTTCCCTCCTAATCTTGTGAATCATTTCTTGTTTAACCACATCTCATCATCCCTTACCATCATCATTACCACCCCACCCCCCTCCAAACTCCTCTGCATCTCTTTCCTGTTTTCCTACCACTCCCCCTCCCACCAGCCCGCACGCTCACCACACAGCTTTCATCATTATCATCACCACCTCCTCCCAATCTGTTTACTCTCCCCACCCACACTCCCTCTCCACCTAACAACCCCCCGCTCCTCAGTAACTCAGTTGAATCCTAATTCACAAGTTCCTCTCTCCTGCTTTTCTACACCTATTTTCCATTTTCTCCCCGGTGTTGGTGCAAATAGCTCAGAAACTGAAAATGTGGCGATTTCCCCTCAACAACTTCATGCCGCGGTGTCGATGAAGCCATTCTCCTGTTCATTATCAATGGAACCAGTTCAGAGATGGTCTCTTAGTGACAGCATCAAGAGAGCACTGGCTGTTTGGTTCATAGTTACAAATTAACACAAATTCCTCCACTTCCTTTTAATATGTCCTGTGCTGCACCTTGGTGTACATTTTCCTCTGAGCTATTTCGGGATAGCGGCCTCATCTGAATCAAGATAATTCCCTATTCCCTGCCAGCGTTCTTCTATCCTGTCTGTCCTGCAATGTTACTCAATAATCCATCATTATGTTTCTTTTGGACTCCCAGGATGATTAATATTATCCTTCGCTCATGTCTTCCTTCCGACCTTTGATGACAAAATGTTTCATATTCACATTTTTATATCAGAGTGTGATGTTTCAACATGTTCTGAAAGCTGTAATAACCAACTCAGCAAGATCTCCACATTTACGCACAATTACGAGTAGGTATGTGTTATGGTTGTCTCTGCAAGTAATGCTTGAATGCTTGTATGCTGCAATAATACAAAGTTTTCTGTTCTTTCCATTTGCCGACGCTGCATGAATCTACCCTTTAATAATGCAAGTTTCACTTCAGGGATTGTGCATATTGATTGGTGTTATAAATTTGATCTATTTATCAGCCCTAGATACATTTAGATTTCATGCCTAGCCATCATCTTCAGTCACTTAAAGCTACGACTTTAATTATTGCCGCCTTCAAGCCAACAATTAATAATAACCTGGATAAAGACGAAACCTGTAGGGCAAAAATAATTTGACATGGAGTGCCAGAGCAGGACTTCGATCTTGGTGCAGTAACTTTTTTTCCCTTTAGCTAATTAAGGATTTTATATCTTAGTTAAAATCAGCAGGTGTCTTCAAGGTTGATAAGTCACTAAGGACTCATTTTATCGCTGGAAGAAAAAGGAAATGCAGTAATGGAGACATGGAGCTGAAGTTTTAGTCAGGAAGCCAGATGTTTTGTTGAGAATGTGCTGGAATCACCAGCAACTTCTCTTCAGCTATCTCTTTCCACAGAGCTCCTGTCCTCTAACCCTTTCCTGTTTAATTTGACCCCTTTTCCTCTTTCACTTGATCTTCTTCTTAAATCCCTCATCACAGTTGTCTGTGTTTCCTTACCTCTGAGTTCCTTCATTTGTTCTAGTGTAACATCCTACTTAATCTTTGTCTAAAATTCATTTGATTTTCTTCTCTGTCCATGTTTCTGTCTTGGCACCTCCCTGTGCTCTGTATTCTCTCCCCTCTTCTGTCATTCCCTCTAAAAGACTTCATGTTTGACTTTTAGTTCTCTTAGGAGAACAGGTGTGTTCTCTATTAGCTCACAGTTAGACACACACACACACACACACACACACACACACACACACACACACACACACACACACACACAGGCATATACAGACAGATCTGAATACGCAGCACAGAGCACACAATCCACTGAACATAGGACCTTGTATTTGACAGGGAAGACACTTGAAGGCAACTCGGATATGGCAGGGCACTGCAAAGTAGTTCCATATTTCTCATACGAATGAGTTGCGCTAAAACTTTTCCCGTCAAGTTGAATAAATATAGTTGCTCACCTTGGACCTGCGCTCATTAAAATGTGCTGGTTTTCGTAACCTGTGGGGACTCAAGTTGAGTCAATTAAGGTTCTCCTCTGTTGACCCTGCCTCAGTAAGACACACTGTGTGTACCTACTGCTTCTCTGGGTGATTTAAATATAATAGGAGAAGGCTTTTAAAAATGGTACATAGGCATGCTGCAGTAGTGCTTTTGACATTTGGGTAACCATTGCAAATAGGTCCCACAGCCCCGCTTGTACAGCAAAATCAGGTGAAAATAACGCAATTTAAAATATTGCGCTTTGTGATTTGGAAACACAATAACTCCTCAGTCATACTTAAAGGTCTCTGGTCTACAGGCTAAAAGAAAATGCCATGACAACTGCCATTATGTGCTAAGACTGGTAGCATCCCATAATTAAGGTCAACAGTTATTTGTTTAAAAGGTTATCTTTCTACTCATTCTTTATGCCAAAATGTCAGCATTTACTGTTTCCAGTTTCTTTTTTTGCTGCAGTTTTTGCTTTTCTCATTTTTATATTGTTGTAAATCAAACCGATTTGAATTCGGGACTTTTTAAAACAGCACTTGATCAAAAAGCCGAACTCTTCAGTTTTAGATTCCCACTAAGATGGGTAGCATTGACCTAGCATGGTTTTAGGTAGAAGAAATAACCCTGCCATCTTGTGACCGTGTAGCAATAAGAAGATAAATGATTAGACGCAACATCATAATTTGATAGTGCTCACCGGTTGGCTATGCTTGGCTATGTATGTCAGTGAGACCAAATGTCCCTCGACAGCTAGCATCCTCACCCACCTGTTGCTCAAACCTCATATTTGCAAGGCTCAGGAATAGTTCTCCTGGGTGTTCTTGAAGGAAAGTCAGAGCAGATGATCCCACTCTGCGTCAGTAATGTTTCCATCCATCCATCCATCCATCCGTCCGTCCGTAGATACATGAATTATAACTAGTACCTGCTACCTGACGGAGGTACTGTTGTTAGGATACAGATGTAAACTACAGTATGTACCTAGTGTTAAAATTGGAACACAAGACTATAAATAGTAGACACTTTTTTTCTGTTGTTGAGCTGCTCGGTAGTGATTACAGAAGAATCTGA